>NC_030994.1:1369857-1434348 GCF_000149955.1 Fusarium oxysporum f. sp. lycopersici 4287 | reverse complement strand
ATCGTCATCGTCGGGAGCAAAAGGCTAACCAGATCGAACTGTCAGTGTTTGACGTCTCATTATCAAAGCGCCGCACTTCGAATTCTCGCGTTGCCGATTCCGGCGCAAACAACAACTTCCATCTTCTTTGTGATGACGTACCGCGACCGCCCAGTCGATGCATAGGAATAGACATTTTTTAAGTCTGAATAGTCCAATTCCAACCGTTGCCGTTCTTTCTGCCCAAGGCAAGGACTTTTTTCGCCGTTCCCGTTGTTCTGGGCTCTGTCGGTGAGAAGTTGAAGCTTGGGCTCTGGTGTTGAGCTGGCGATCTGCAAGTGTTGTCAATTAGTGGCGCCGCCAAGCTACAGTGATATGGTGCCAAGACGGGTATAGCTATTCGTCCATATACGGCACCTATCAACGATTTTCCTGCCACTTCCTTATACTTTGCCATCTCCATAGACGCGAGGCCTCTTCAGAGCACTCCCGGGCCGAGAAGAGCTTGTTTAATGGCGATAGAGATCTAGACCTTGGGGCTACTACTATCTCATGAATCTATTGATCCAGCCACCCGAGGTTTCAGAACAGCTTTGCCACTGCAACGTTGAACAACTGCACGGAGTAAGGAGATATGATTTTAGCTCCGAATTTCTGAAGGGTGAATAATTCATACTTGTCTTTCAAAGAGACTTCAATCACCACCTGAATATGAGCCTTGATGTAATGGCCGGGCAATTGCTTCCAGTACCAAGTTTTCAAACCATCAGCTAATCGTATGGGCTCTAGACTCCTCATACACCAGAGGGATAGAATACTCTCTACTATGATATCTTCTCTTCTTCATCACAAGCGTCTATTATTTATACAGATCTCAACAGCGATTATAGCAATATCTACACCAAGCGGGTACCTCATAGTAATGAACGAATATTTGTTGCAAAGTATGCAAAGGCTCAACTCTGCCGACAAATTTCTATACAAAGTTTCAGCCACTCGACGTCAAGTCGAGGCAACGGAACAAAGCAATTGGAAGGTGTTTTTGACAAGACCAAACTTTAAAAACAACTTGCAGAGGGTTTTGGGGAGCCTATAAGTGATAGCGGCAGCCCGCTAATAATTGATTTCCTGTTACGGGGTTTGGTTTATACGCCTCCATTCTCAATCAGTGTCTCTGGTTAGGCTGAGAAGCTTTGGCCTGGAAACAGACTTTTCGATCTTGAAGATTGCCATTCCCGATGGCTGTACGAATATTCAAGCCAAGTTCAATGTCTGACAGAGTTACATTGGCTCGGCACTGCCCTCTATCAGGTATCTGGTTGAGAGTTGTATCGCTGAACTGACCTCAACCTCGGACAGAATCATGTTGACTCGCATGCCATCGATCATCAAATGGCCCAAAAACCGACGAAAGGGTAACATCAGCGCATCGTGGAAGTACCTATACAGAGCTTTGCTCGAAATTGCCTCGAAAGTGGTGTTGTGGCTTGCTCGGGTGGTCGTCGCCTCATCTTTGTCTGACTCTAATAAGTTCTACTTGCCATATCATGGATAACTCAACTGCCTCAACCGTTCTTGTTGGTACAGGCCTCACTGTCCTGTAGAGAGAGAGAGAGAGAGAGCTCAACCGGTAGTAAGTGAGGATTGAGAAACATGAGCAAGTGGGTTGTTGCAGAGCATCGCAACTCTTGTTGTGAGAGTGTCTGTGTTGAGTAGGTAGCCACTGCCTTTGTGTGAATGTGCTGAGCGTGCAACCCTGAAAATCAGTCCAAGATACTAAAGCTAGCAATCAAAGATCATATGTTACATCGAATCGAAAAGAGAAGCATCTGTAATTTTGTTCCCAGCCTCGGTTGGTTACCAGGTGATGATGCCATTCAGAGGTTGTACTGGAGATGATTTGCATATCATGAGCATCAGTAGTAGACCAAAAGCGGAACAAGCCTGCCATGTGGCCACCCTGTTTGAGAAAATGGTCCCGTCTAGAAACTTGATAAACTCCACTTCGCTAAATGAATATCGTGCTGGAGCTTGAAGGTTTGAGTGGTCCCGGTGCTGTTTAAATTGCTTTATTTCATCAAGAGCCCACGCGAAATTTGGGGTCCGAGAGCTTCTTCAGCTAGCAAGGATGGGTGGTCTTCAGTTCGATACACAGTATTTCCAGCCAGCGATTTCCGCATGGCCGTGGAAAGTTGTGACAACATCGATCAGAACGGACGCAGTCGAGCGCCCGTGTATCGTAGATGATGATCATCATATCTTTCGTGTGCTGTGCTCCCAGCACCAAGTTCCTGGAACTTGGAAGCTCAGAGCAAGGATAACCAATTATTAATGTGAGGTTGAAGATCTGAGACTTGGATCTTAGCGAATAGATTTAATGGACCGATCACTCCCCAAGAACGAACAATCTTGAAACAATTCCAAAAAAGCAAGTGGGCAGACATTAAACTTTAGCCGGTGAAATCCGGATAACGCTTTCTACCAAATATTGACAAACATCTTGATTCTGGAGCCCAGGTGATCAGAAATCCCAGGGACTTGAAGAGGTCTGATCACCAACATGGAGACATCGCCAGCCAACCACCACAGAAACGTGTGGGCCAACACGGAATCGCCTTTGGGCACGACGTCCACTAAACCAAACTGCCAATTACTGAAAAGGGCCAATTACCGTTGAGGGTGTGGCCGAGGCTCTTGAGGATCCTCAGCTCGCGGCGTCCATTCCCCTGGGAAGATGTATGGCGTTGATTGGATTACGGCTCCTTCTACTCCATAAAGACTAGTAGTTCTCTCACTAAGTCCGCTACACTTGAGTCAGTCGCGACGATATTACTTACAAGCCTCTTCAAAGGGGGCTTGGGGGACAGTGTAATACGGGAATGCTTAACCGGGCAGGAGACACCAGAAACGGACTTTGTAACTATTCCCAGATTGTTCGCTCGGACTTTGTCGATCATGATAGCCAAACTGTCAGTGTCAGTCAAGGAAGACGCGAACAACAAAAGGTCTGAGTGTCTTTGGTCGTTTGATACTATCGATACCGGACGGACCGTCATGCCAAACTCCCCTGCCTCACGCGGCTCCTTGATGATCGACGAGAATGTCGCAGCGACACCCAGAAGCTGGCACTTCCTCTCACTAGCTGTAGATCTGATGACAGAACCATGATTTTGAGTGTTTAATAGACACGATGCGCTTCGACCGTTGAGAGGATAAAGATTGTTAACTCCGATGAGACCCAAGGACGCAAGATGCAAGCTGTGTCGCAAATAAAGTGCGTAGTACGGTGCTAGTGTAGCATGTTCCTGCTGCCAGCCGCACAAGCCGTTCCCGAATTATACAGTTACAGTATGGATATTACATAGGTTCATAATAGCAGTATGCTAAAGGCCATGGTTTATACTAAATGAGCTTGCACAGATCGAATACGTAGCTCGATAGCCCAGACCGGAGAGTCTTGATCAAGACTGCAGTTCGTGATCGAAAGCGCTCCGATGTGGAAAAAAAGAAAGAAAAAAAAAAAAAAGCAATGAAACAGGGATGACAGCACGGGCATCACAGAAGAGAATTATGGAGGTTCCTCTTCTAGATGGCTTCTGTGCTGAAAAGCGCTGCTAGTGATTGAAGGACCCTGGCGCTTCTCGGGCGATCCCCCTTTGGTAGCGTCTGCAACGACCCATCAACTAGGAAGACCCTGGTCAGGAGACAAGGAGCTTGGCAGACTAGCAGTATCATTTGACATTCAGTGGCCTATGTGGAGCGATAGTGACAATGCTCAGTGAAGATGCTTCAAACGGCTGAAACGTTGAGTAGCCGGAGTTGAGGGCACAAAAGGAGCAACAATGCGGAGAAGATGGATACAGTAGGACACGGCACTATTGAAGGTGGACGATAATACCAAGATAATGCCGACTGACTGCGGGAGGCGGGACATACGCGCCTCGATGCAATGAGCCGATGTTGTCTCGTGCTGAGGAGCGGAAAGATAAGTTGGTGTTGTTGATAATGGTGATGATGATGGCATGTGAAGTATTGTTTAATAGATACCATAACAGTACATAAGTGAGAAGTGATAGCCAAGCCTGAAACTTCCACTGTAATTAACTTTGAGTGTGTTTGTTGACGATACCTGCAGATGCTTTGAAAACGAAAACAAATGGATCATGATGCAAGGTACCATCGTGACATGGAGCCACAGCACTTTAACTCTTGCGTCAACCCGTAAGCTGTAACGGCAACTGTTGGCCAATCGCAACATCACATCACACAAGATACTGAAGTAACTCCTGAACACGGCCACAGACGAATATTCGCCGTTTTAACGTCGCATTAAGCTCAGGGCACTTATAGCACACCTCAAAGGATTTGAGAACCTGACCTGACCTGACGTTTCGGATGAAGTTCCCTGGTCTGTGATGGGCACTGCAGGTTGAATGAAACTCGGATCCGAGCCGAAATGATCAAGACTGCAACTCTACGGCTCTACGGCTTTATCAAGCTCAAACAACAAACATCGAGACTGGGTCCCAGTTCTGTATGAAGGGTGTTTCAACTACAGAACAGAGCTTCATCAGTATCATGCAGTTAGTCATCTCTCTCAAGCCTACCAGCCAGCCTTATTAGCCGTCGTGCCGTGCATCGAAGGGCTGTAACAACTCCACAGTTCATAAGGATGGCCCCTATTTGTGCATGTTTCGTTGCCCGCAGATCGGTTGATTCTCCGTACAGTACGGAGTATGTATGGCTGCTGAAGTTAACTCCTCATGCCAGAAACAGCCATGTTCGCTTGCGGTACCGTTCTTTCAACACTTCAATTGCGATATATGACTGATAACTTACTATTGATATCTTCTGGAACGAACCGTCAAAAAGTGATTTCTCGGGCGTGTCCGATTGGCTTTTCGAACCATAAAAACATTGGCATCGTCATCAGTGTCGCACCAAGCTTCTGCCACTATTCATAGTCTCCCACTGATACCCTTCCTGATTCATTTGATCGTCTGCACTTTGGCTTTCATGATCATCCCGCCGCCGGACAAGGCGCTATACCCCAGAAGGCCAGGTCTTGTCTGAATCGATTGGGACGAACGACAAAGCTCCACTGGCTTCCAAAGCTAATCAAGTTGTTCTGCAACCGGCCATAGAGCATGGCGATGTAACGAACGACTGGAATAAGAGCAGGTATCTTTAATTTAGATAGTGGCTAGCGGGTGCTTGTCCCTTTGCGAGAGTTAAGACGTCGCTTCATTAGCTGATGAGACGGGCTTGTCAATGCCTGCCCGTTCGCTCCAACTTAGAAACCATGCCATGCCATGCCCATCTCCCAGGGATACCCACAGCCAAGTAGATGGCACCATTACTCCACCTCACCGTGGTCCTGGTCTGGCTTTGAATTGGTTCCGGGAAAAGGTTCGCTCGTTTGAGGAACCGGCTCTTTGCAGGTGCTGATAAATTTCTTCCTGTCGCCCGCCATGCAGCACTGTCACAGCAGATGCGATGATCGTCACTATGCATTTAAGTGCATGGCTTTGGTCCCCGCCACGAGCCAGAACCAGTGGGAGCTTTGCTGGGCAACCAATGGATCGACCACTTATGGCATGGGGATGTCCAGTAGAAGCTGGATCTCTCAAGCGATACTGAAGTGGGGGAGGCTCCGAGCTCAAGGCTGCGCTGAGGAATTTACACACTGTATACTTGGATGGATGCAAGCAGTGATTTGTGTGTCTTTGTAAGGTGACCCCAGGAATTGGAGACCGCAGGACTTTCACTCTGGTGAGAATACCGAGGTAGGCGATCGTGTCAAGTAGCCAGCCAGGCCTGGCCTTGTCAGCGACCTGGCGTGCTTTTGATGCTCTCCAATCTCCCTGAAAGTGCACTGATGGTGATGAAATGGAGTGTATACAGAGAGGGTCTGTCCCCTGGAGTCCGCTTTGATAACCTCCAGGATGTTGCTGTAAGTATTGGATGGCTACCAGGGTCCAGAGTTCCCTGACCCTTAGTTCAGGTACAATTTGAGTACCGTACGATTTGCTTCAACAGCAATTACTATCCAACTTTGAGTGAAAAGATATTTACTGAGGTATAGTGTTGTATGAGGAATTCTAGTTTTCCTGCAAAGTATCTCTGCTGATTCAGCCGCTCGTGATAGCGGGCAGACTTAGAAACCATCTTCCACTCACCAAATCTGTACATGACCCGGGTAATAAACGAGATCCATGGGTCCTAATGCAAATGAAAGTGTCGGGGGCTAAAGCGGTAGCAGAGGACCCTGCTAACCAACTCTAGTAGGTAAGGTTTACCAGAAAGGTACCGGGTAAACACTGGGGTTTTCTGCAAAACAAGCGGTACCTGACTGGGATGGCTCATCTCATCTCATTTTCTTTTTCTCTTCTTTGGCTTCCAGTGCCAGACCAGTTCCCATCTGGCTGGCTCCAAGAGCTCAAGGCACGCCTCTTTCTATCTTCTGTCCAATCAGCAGCCGGTACACTTTCATTGACGGTGTCCCCGGCCGCATCCTTTTTTCCCTCTCCCAATTGCGTCCATCCTCCACCGTCTTTAATTCTGCTTCTGCTTCTGCTATCTGTTAACTCATTCTCTCTCCTTTCTAAAACCACAATCCCGCCCTTCTGTGATTACTGCTTTGTGCCCCTTCCGGCTTCCAGTCCGTTTATTTAGGGTTTCCTCTACTGTATTTACTCTACTGGGGGTGTTCGATCCATTCTCATCTTCATTCCCACCCGCTTATCCTGTCCTGTCACATCCCATTTCTTCCGCATACCCGCCAGCCGCTTTTGCCTCTCCAGCTTCTTTGCCTTTCGCCCTCTAGCATCGACGTATCATCACCAGTAAAGAAGAGGACATTTCGCCGCCGTACCGGGTCATCACAATCGAAGTTTGTTACTGACTGTCTCAACGATATTTGTGAGGTCAATTCAGAAGGTTAGTTACCACATCCCAGTTCTCCACGCGATTGCGCCTGTTCATTTCTTTCTGTTCCTCACTTCATCACCTCAATCCCAGAACAGCATATGAGGTACCACGATACACCCCCTGTTCTCCACCCCCCGGGCTACCTAAAAAGCTCCAACCTTTAGGGGCCCCTCACCCCCTGGCCCAGGGGAGGAGGCGCGAGAGATTCCGCCCTGGGCTGGGCCTTTTTGACCTTTGCTGGCACGACTCGTGTGTCGTGCCCCAAATTGCAGCCTCTCTTCTCCCCCAGTCGTAGCGCACCTTAGTCCCAGTCAGTCCCGGTCCCGGTCCCCAGTTACTGCGCTACGCCAAAAGCTGCTTCTGCATCTCCTTTTCTCTTCCTTCACTCCACCTTTTTACCTTACCTCAACCTTACATCGCCTTCGCCTTCGCTTTCGTCTGCTTTTTCCATCTCATCTCTTTTCTCTTCTCTATACCTTGACAAGTCGGGATTCTTCTGCCCTCGACCAGATTGTCTTTCGTTAGAGCCACGACTTCGAGCGTTGTTAGTCACTAACGTCGACGGCTCTAGACTGTACCCATTCACCCACCTATCTCGCGACCACGACGACACACGTAAACACCGCGTCGTCGACGTTGTTTAATCAATCCCAGCATTTCCTATAAACCTTGCGAAGAACAGGAGTAAACAGCACCACCGTCACAATGGGCTGCGGAATGAGCACAGAGGAGAAGGAGGGCAAGGCCCGGAATGAGGAGATTGAGAACCAGCTCAAGCGCGACAAGATGATGCAGCGAAACGAGATCAAGATGCTTCTGCTCGGTATGTTTACCAATTACTTCGGCCACGCGCGATTCTCAAGCAATGAGTCGCGAAGACTGTCGATCTGGCCGCTTTCTAACACGCTCACAGGTGCTGGTGAATCTGGAAAGTCCACCATCCTCAAGCAGATGAAGCTCATTCACGAGGGAGGCTACTCACGCGACGAGCGGGAATCCTTCAAGGAAATCATCTTCAGCAACACCGTTCAGTCAATGCGTGTTATCCTCGAGGCTATGGAGTCTCTCGAGCTTCCGCTTGAGGACCAGCGCATGGAGTACCACGTTCAGACCATCTTCATGCAACCCGCTCAGATCGAAGGCGATGTCCTCCCCCCCGAGGTTGGCAGCGCCATCGAGGCTTTGTGGAAGGATCGTGGTGTGCAAGAATGTTTCAAGCGATCTCGCGAGTACCAGCTTAACGACTCAGCCCGATAGTATGTACATCTGAGGGAAACAACTACTTTCGTTTACTAACATTCAATAGCTACTTCGACAACATTGCTCGCATTGCTGCTCCTGATTACATGCCTAACGACCAGGATGTCCTCCGATCTCGTGTCAAGACCACCGGTATTACTGAGACCACATTCATCATCGGCGACCTCACATACAGAATGTTCGACGTCGGTGGTCAAAGATCCGAGCGAAAGAAGTGGATTCACTGCTTCGAGAACGTCACCACCATTCTTTTCTTGGTTGCCATCTCCGAGTACGATCAGCTCCTCTTTGAGGATGAGACTGTCAACCGAATGCAGGAGGCTCTCACTCTCTTCGATTCCATCTGCAACTCAAGGTGGTTCATCAAGACATCGATCATTCTGTTCCTCAACAAGATCGATCGTTTCAAGGAGAAGCTGCCTGTCAGCCCCATGAAGAACTACTTCCCTGACTACGAGGGCGGTGACGACTATGCCGCGGCTTGCGATTACATCCTCAACCGTTTCGTCAGCTTGAACCAACACGAGACCAAGCAGATCTATACCCACTTCACCTGCGCAACCGATACCACTCAGATCCGCTTCGTCATGGCGGCTGTCAACGGTAAGTTACCCCGACTCGAGTGTTGCTCAAATTCCAGTATTCTAACAAGTCGCAGATATCATCATCCAAGAGAACCTGCGTCTCTGTGGTCTTATCTAAATGATTTTTTTCTTGCTGTCACAAAACACGAATACCCTCGAACTTAATAACGACACTGCTTAGATGGGCCACGGGGATATGGCTCACGATTTTTTCTTGTACTCGTCATACCGGAGGAGCGAAGGCGCAAGTCAACAACTGCGTGACTCCTAGGGTCGACGACGGTTACTGACGGTCCGGCTCACCCATTACGCCAGATATACTACTAGCTTTGGCTGTGCCCAGGTCGACCTTGGTTCCGTTTCTTTGTAAGGATTTTCCGGTTGATGGATGGGAGTTGCCTTGTATCACAAAAACGTCTTTTTAAAGGGAGAAGGATTTTAAGAACGGTGGACCACGGATGATGAAGCCGCGAAGGCCAGTGGTCATGGCCGCCCATGACGTCGGGAAGATATGATTTGCCCGTTCAAGAGCGTGACGGACGAGGCTGGAAGAAGGGGTCATTATTTGCATCTAAACAGTACGGGCGACGGAAGATGGTGGTCATCTACTTTGTTTAATTACGAAACTCTTTCCTACCACTACAGTCCATGCCTTTTTACCCACCACACGTTAGCATTGTATTGTTTACTCACTCGTCCCTCGGATGCGGTGTTTTCTCGTTTAATTTCAACTATCAAGTATACTGTAAAATAATGATTTGGCACGTCTTTCGTCTGAAACAAACACACCGCCTGTCGCAAATTCCGCACCTGTCTTGTTTGCTCTTTTCGCTAGCATTTTGACTCACATTTCTTTTGGCGTATGTCTTGAAGTCAAGCCCAGTGCCCGTTTTTGCGCAGAGCAGAGGATGTTAACGCGCGCTACCCACGCACGTTTCTCAACGGGGACACATCCGGGTCCATCACCCTACAGAACTATGGAGGTTTTGTCTCTAAGATATGAGACATGCGTGGGAGCAGTTGGATGTTGCTTGTGATGATGTCCTCGAGACCGAGATAAACAAGATCATGTGACTTGACTCAACTTTGGTCTCCCTCCTGGGAGGAAGAATATATATGAGAGATAGCAAGAAAGGGAATGTTTCACGAAAACCGTACAAGTGGCGCCGATCCAGCTTCTACCGCTCATATCAAAAATGCATATGCAGCAAATAGTCGTGTCCTATCGCGACTCACGTGTTTAATGATCTTGTTTGTTTCGGCTATCTCAATTCTGTCAGGACTACCATACTCTAAGGCTACTCGTTATAGACTATATCCGACAATCTCGGCATAAAGGTATCCCAGAGCCTTTGAGTTGTTCTTGCTCGAGATCGATACTGGTACAGATAGTAGTTGATATCCCTCTAGGGCCAACCTAGACTGCCTAGCCTCCAAGACTACTTGAAAGTTGCCATACACTTGCTAGCCCTGCTAGCCAAACTCTGCCCTTGCTATCGGTTTGTCCTGAATACATGATCATACAATTGTTGGTAAAGAAAATAGTTCGGCTGAACTGCACGAACATCGAAGAGTGGCGACATGTGTCTTGAGTCGAGCCAGCCCGCGGTACTGAAAAAAGAAAAATTCGCAAAATGAAATGGCGGATGATTATTGCTCGAATATGGCCTACACGCTCATAACTACGAGCATGTTGATTTGGTGCACAGTCTTCTCATCCAGTGGTGACACAATGTGTATTCCAATAGTAGTCTCAAGACAGAGAGTAGCCCGAAACAAGCGGCAAACTCACTTGAGATTACACAATAAGCGAGGGGTTCCAAATTCTGGGTTAAGGGAGATCAAGGAGCACTGCGACTTGGTTAGTGGGTTGCAGTGAACCGTGTGAGTGGACTTACATCACTCGACTTTTCTATAGGTTTGTTGACTGGTCTTTTTATTCTTTTGTGTTCTGCGTATTAGATGCATTGCTGAGGGTCGTCATAGCATTAAGCCTTGCTCAATGGAAGTTTTATGCGTCGGCGGTCTCACTGAGCATGGAACCACTCAGTTCTCATATGGCGGAGTGTTTAAGAGAGCGAATGCCATAGGATGTGCTTCGATGTTTCCCTGAGAAAAGCCTTCCTGTGACGAGGTTTGCTGAGCAGACTGCTCCTGAGAGGAAGGTTCATGGGAAGAAGTATCTTGGGAAGCGTGCTCCTGGTGGGCATTGTTCTGTGAAGAAGGCTCTTGGGAGAGTGGCTCCTGGGATTGATCGTCCCCAGAAGAGATTTGCTGGGGAGCAGCCATCCCAGAAAGCTGGGTCACGAAAGCATTACCCTCGGGGGTGGCAAGGAACTCGTGGAGTTCCGCAAGGCGAATACCAAGCTCCTCGGCAGCCCTTTCTACTTGTGCAAACTTTCGTTCTCCTTGGCTCATAGCAGCGACATTTGAGACAACATTGCCGATCATGTTGTTGGCGGGACCTGGCAAATTCTATTCGCCGGAACCGATTCCCAAGGACTGGAAAATGCTCAGAGCGAACTGGTTACGCATTTGAGGTGCCACGTAGAGGGACGCGGTAGCTTCTCGGTTCATAGGGAGGATGCCCTGGGAAAGCGCCTGGGGATTGAGCTGGGCGTATTGAAAAGGCTGAGTTGGCATCCCCGCGGATTGAGGATGATACAATGGTGCCGGGGCATAGATGGAGTTTTGGTTATTCTCTGGAAAGTTTGTTAGTGTCGATTCATAATATCGGTGTGGCATGAGGGTCAACTTACCGTGAAAAGTGCATCGAGAGCCACTGGCATTGAACCAGCAATTTGTGCAGCTACCACACATCTGGCCATCATAGATGATACATTCAGACCAGGGACCGTGTCCTTTGGAGCAATTCTTGCAAGAACGGCTGACCTGGACTCCAGTGAGATGAGCCAAGAAGGCTTCGACATTGCTGCGGCGCTCCATATTCAGAACCATGTCAGAGCGACGTTGCCGGATAGGTCGTAGTGATGCTTCGCCGGCTAGCTTTTTACCGAGAGTGCTGTCGATCAGTATTCTGCTGCCGTAGATTTCTAGAGCGACGTCGCCAGCTGTCAGCTGGGGTGTGTCTGATCCAACTGTGTTGTTGGAAGGATTTGAGGATGTAACACCGGTTCCATGGACCTGAGGATTACGGTGAGCGAGGGCTAAAGTTCCCTCGACCTGCTCAGCTGAGTGGCTGCTAGTGGTATTGAGTAAGTGTGTGGACGCAAGTGAGGGAAGCTCAACATACTCATTAGTGTTATAGCTGCTGAAGCTGCTGAAGTTGTTTTGGTTGGATGAATCAGTCGAGTTCTTTAGAGTTTCCTGAGAAGAAGTAGGCTCATGAGGAGCAGATGGAACTTTCTCCTGGCTCGACCCAGCTTGCTTCGTTCCCTTGGTCTGCTTCTTCGCAGCAATGCGGTTTGAAGAACGTGTTGAAGTATTGGGGAGGGGCGTGTGTCGGCGCGTGCTGCGCCCAGCCTTCATTTTGCCCATTCTGAAGGCGAAGGGCGAGATACAAATCTCGAGGGTTGCCAAAGAATCGCAAGGTAAACTTATACAGAGTCCTTGGGAGACTAACAGCCGGTGTATGGTAAAAGAAGAATATCTAATCAACAATAGTAGGTAATTTGATGTGAGTGCGAATATATCCTTGACAAGGATAAAAGGAATGGGTGACAAAAAGAAGGGAGGGAAGAAGAAAAGAGAGAAGCAGGCTGGAGGCAAAAGTAGCTGTGAGCTGTTGGCGAAGTGCCCCCACTGTTTTACGCGTTTTCTACGCGCCGTGCATCTCGCGCTCCAGCACAGTACATGAGCAGGCGAGGTCACTTACTATGGGCAGGCAGATGCATTTCTCTGACGTAAATGTAAACATAGAGGCGTACAGTTATTTCATTGGCTCTATTAATCATTCACTTGCAAGAACAGCACAAGCTTTGGTGAACATGCGGCTCTATGCAGGAGTGTCTCTGGTCAAGTTCACCAAATTATGGTGTTCAACCCCTATGAAATTGGTGAACTCAACTCATTGAACTGGAGAACATCCAAAATATCATAAAATAACTCTCTTTCCTAAACCTCTGGTATCCTGAATATCTTACCTGCCCCTGCGTCATCATTGATTGGGCATATCGATGCTCTAAGCTCCGTTCTCTTCAATGTTGCCCAATGGCTTATTCAACGAACGGACGAGTAGATAACCAATTCATTCTTCAATAGGTTGTTCATTTTATCTAGTTCTGAGATTCTATTGCCTAGCACCAGAAGCCTGTTCCCAAATTCCATCTCCTCGTCCCTCGGTGATCTCCTTCCACTGCATCGCAAACTCCATCAACCCTCCCTGGCCACCCATGCTTGCATCGACTACCTCTTTTGGTAGCTTGTGCGCTGAGTATTGGGGGCTACTAAAGTTGTATGCAGCTGGGTCATCCTTTTCTATTATCCTGAATTCAGGGCTCATTTCAGGTCGATACTCGATATCGTCATCCTCCTCCTCACCTTCTGTGACTGTGTCATCACCGCTGACATCCGCGCCGGCCTCATTACTTGATGTTCCATACAGGGGGTTCTTAACATCCATCTCGAGAAGCTCTTGCCAGCCAAAAAGGAGACTGTCTGTTCGAGGAGCCCATGGGTTGATATCCATTAACCTGACTCTTCCAAGTCCATCTTTCTCAAAGGAGTTCTCTGGAATGTAAACATCAAAGACGAAGCTGGCGTCAGGAAATGTGAACCTCAGTTTCTCTCGGAAGAATGTCTTGATCTTGCGCCACAGCTGAGGTCGAATCTGCTCTAAGAAAGCATAATGATTGAGATCTCGCTGTGTGATACCAATGAGAGTTCTATGCTTGACGAAACATCGAAATTCCAGGGCCACATGAGGGGTGAAGAATGGTCTTAGAACAAGAATGGGTGCGTATGGCTTGGTCGGAGGTCTTGGAGTGCAGTCATCAAAGGCGTGATCGAGGTCGTGAGAAACAAAAGAAGATGACTTAAGGAGTAGGTAGATGTCGTTTGGGGTCGTGCACTTGAGTGTGTTCTGATGAGGCGAAATCCACTTGGCATCCTTTGGTGAAGACCAGTTCAACTTGGGCGCAACTGAGCCACCTAATTCTGCAATCTTCTCTTTGATGAGATTGTGTGTCTCCGGGAACCTCTGGTTAGGAGGGAGCCTTTCTGGCTCGTCTTCCTCATCATCTGACGAATCGGGATCCTTAACTTGAGGCCTTGCAGATGTATTGGATGATGGATGCCATTCTTCTTCAGGCTCGTCTTGATTCTCATCATCATCATCATCTGCAAGAACTATACCGTCTTCATGGAGATACTCGACGAAAGAAGGGGACAGCGGTATGATGCGAGATTTGAGACATGAACTTCGGTATTTGGGAAACCAGAAGTCGTAGGAGCAGTTTTGGATGTGATCTTTAGTGACTGGTGGGAAAACGAGCTCGGGCGCATCGCCTTGGCTGTCAGCTTCAGCTGAAGCGGGAACGTGAGGCATCTTGGGTGTTATCGAAGGTCTTGAACCAAAAGCTTAGAGTATTAGAAGTCCTCAGTATCCAAGTATTATGTTACTTGTATGAAAAGAATAAAAAGTAATGGGCTGTGCTGTCAACATTCAAATGTTGACTCACTTACAAATTATCCAAATATTCCATGCCCCTCCATCATGGAGGGGCGATAATTGCTTATCTTATCTTCCGAGAGAGGTAGGCGGTAAAGGTTTATCTGGAGCGACAGCGGCAGAGAAGGGTCCTACATCACCAATATCCACCTTGCCTGTTGCTGTCGCATCCATCACAGATCTCGATTGTCCATAACATTATCAGCGCGCCAGCTTATACCAATAGTCCTTTCAACACTCAAAACACAACACTCTGCCTACTCTATAATGTCTGATAACGTTGGTCTCAACACTCCCCGTGGCAGTGGCACCTCGGGCTACGTCCAACGCAACCTTGCTCAGATCAAGCCTCGCGACTACGGCGCTCCTTATCCCAAAGACCTCGATAGCTTGCGACACAAGCAACGGCAGCCAGACAAGGGGATCCTGGAGCATGACCGCAAGCGCGAGGTCGAAGTTAAGGTCTTTGACTTGAGGGACAAGCTTGAAGAAGAAGAGTACAACTTTGATTACATCCAATTGCATAGCTGACTGTGCTAACACGATCAAGGGTCGACGAGGACGAGATCGATAGGCGATGCGACGAGCTCCGACAAAAACTCTTCGCCGAGATGAATTCTGGGAGGAGAGGCGGCCAAAGAAAGACATTCAAGCAACATCAGGTTCACGAGATGGCTGATGCCAAGATTAAGGAGAGCGAACGACTACGGAAAGCATTGAAGATCAGCGCAGACTATGAAGAGGGAGGTCATTGGAAGCGCCAAGAAGAGAGGCTGCGCAATGCTTTGGAGAAAGAAGAAGAAAAGGATGGAGGTGACGATAGGAAAAGTGAACCAAGAGACTAGGTCGACCACCAAACTCAAAAAAACATCAGCCACTATGTTATCGGAACTTGTGTTTTGAGGGGGAACGCAGAGCTTTCGGTATTTGGGCAATTGTCAAGCATCTGGCGGTCTCTCATGCTTCGCCTGAATCGGCCATTCCTCTCGAAGTTCTCCATCCGTTGAGAACATCAACAGAGCGGATAACTATAGCATCGGTTCCTGGATAGTTTTACTGTCGTGTTCCTGTTCATTTTCAAGCGGCGCATGGCGTTCAGGTATTGGGACTGATTGAGCCAATTTACATTGTATAGGGTAGGATATTTAACACTGAACACGGGGGTTTGTTCCTTCAAATAACGACTCATAAATTATTGTTGGGCTCTGTATTCCATTGTGTGTCCATTACAGTGGTTCTGGAGTTTCTTATTATGGCCACTTTGCTTTGTCTTGGCCATGACTGCGAATGATAATGGGTACACGAATATAAGCTGGTTGATCTACTCACTTAGATACTTACCTAGTAGTACAGTCCTTGATCCGACACAGGTCAAATGATGTTCAAAGTCCTCAAACCTAATAACTTACTAAATGTATATGAATCCAATTATATCTTTGTGTAGCTTTTATATAGAGGCTGTTCGTTTTCATCAAGAGTCAGGTTGGTCGTTACGGTCTTGTAAGTTGCGACGTGACTTGGCACATGCTCAAGTTACAAAGACCCGCTATAGCTTGAGCTTCCTTGAACTTCACACGTCACTTAAATCACCAACGACAGCACCAGAGACGGGGAAGATCCAGGAGATCGACAACCAAACAAAAATACAACCATGGCGCGACTCTCGCATTGTACCGTACCTTCAATCAATAGAAGCGCAATCGATATTGCATCGGCAGAGCTGGGAAACCTGCTGCTGCGACTACAAAAGACCGTTCTTCATACAGATAGCGACCGCGAACGACGACTACGATCGAGCGAATTCGAAAGAGCACGAGTAGCATCTGTAAGAGTGCCTGTGCCCGATTCCACATCCGTATACACTGACTCTGAATTATAGAACCTCGAATACGCACGAAACTCTTTGACGAAACTAGAACACGATGCGCTGGGGATTAAAGCGCCAGGTCGGAGGGCTGAAGTACAAAGCGACTTGAATGGGAAAAGAGAGCTTTTAGAACTGCTACTGGATCGATTAGAAGATTTGAGACAAGTAAGAAATGGTTTACAGGACAAGGCAAAGGATTTAAGCTGACATTACGACAGGTGGCAATTGAAGAGGACGAAGATGATGGGAGTACCGACGGAGAAGATATCCTCTCAGAAATAATACCGACGCCGAGCGATAGCATGGTCGATTCCATATCAACAGGCCAACCCACTGAAAGCTCAGGACAAGATGATGATGCCGAGTCAGAACCCCCCGAGGCAACAACGATACCAGTGACGACAGCCACAGTACCAGCACCGGCATCAACAACACCCTCTGACACGTCTACGACATCGCAAGAGCACAAACAGCAACCCACACAAACAACGCAGAACCTAAGATCAAGAGGCGCACCTTCATCTCCATCAACGCCTGCCCATTCAACAGCACGCGCGGCGCTTTTCGCCAACCGGAGTAAACCCTCTACTCCCCAAACATCAACAGCAACAGCCGAAGCCTTACTTGACCATCAACGAGCCGAACAGGAAGCCCTTTCCGAATCGATTCTTCAGATGGCGAGTGCTCTAAAGTCAAGCTCACAACGGTTCTCAACTACTCTTGAGGCAGACAAGGACGTAGTGGCGCGTGCAGGTGAGGGAATGGATAAGACGGAACAGAGCATGGAGGCGGCGAAGGGGCGAATGGGTATGCTCAAGAGGATGACAGAAGGAAAGGGATATTTTGGGAGGCTACTCCTGTATGCATATATCGCTTTGCTTGCTGTGGCATGCATACTCGTGGTCTTTGTTTTACCGAAGTTGAGGTTCTGAAGCTCGGAAACAACAAGGAGACTGGCAATACCACATCGGTTTATGTATAAATGAATAAATTATAAGCCATTACGAGCATTGCTGTGTAACTAGCTATCGTTCCATATACGCCAAGCCTACTGAGCGACTGTCCCCAAGTTTCCCAAGGTATGCACGTCCCAATCATATGCTGCCCCAGCCGATAGTAACCCATTCTCAAGCTCCCTAGCAATTGGGGTTGAGATTCAAAATTGATAACCCGAGACCTGGCGCACTCGTTTCTGTCATGCCCAGCAAGATAGCAAGCCTGTAATACCCATAACCATCAGATGAACTCCAACTAAAGAGACTCTCGTGTCTCGAATTCGAAGGAGATTCCCATCCCGCCTACATCACCAGGAACCACGGCGGCGCCCTCATCTGCTGCATGTGAGAGGTCTTTCTTATCAATAGAAGAGGCTGGGGTAGTAAGAGCACTCTTGGGCTCTGCGTCCATAGAGGCATCAGGCGGTTTGTCTGCTTCCTGAACTTCTTCAGACTCAGGAGGTGATTCGGCCTTCTTTTCGCCCTCATGGGTCTCTGAATTAGCGATAGCTGCTTTTTCGTCTTGAGAATGCTCAAACTCAGAAGGGGGAATATCTTCCCTTTCTTCTCGAGGGATTTTAAAGCTGGAGCAGGAATCGTTTTCATCGGTAAGCTTCTCAGGATCAGGAGGAGAAGCCATTTCAATGTCGTCTCCAGACTCCTTTGGATCCGTGCCAGACTCGTCCTTTGGAGCGCAAGGGAAATCGGGAGGAGAAACTATCACCTCGTCTTCGTCTTCTTCTTCAAGGGCTCTTGGGCCATCGTCAGACTCATCTTCAACCGAGTCAGTCTTACGCTCTTCTTCCTCGAGGGGAGGCCACGGCAATCCACGAATCCCAGCATTGATCTCTCGACAATACTCAATGTCGTGCTTCAGACGTCTCCCGATGGGTTTCCCTCTGGACTACATATTATTAATACATTATTTTCATGAATAGTAATTGACTTCAGACATACCGGAGGCTCGTACTGAAAATACGAACTGGGCATTGTTTGGGCTAGTGACACGCGATCTTGCCAATCGATCCCGGTCTTCTTTTTGAAGAAGTCCACGAACAGCCCCATCTGCGCCCTCCATTTTCCCTCGTGAGGACTAGGGCGGTGATACACGGGCTGAGCGCTGCCTTTATGCTTGAGGAATTTGGCCGTGAACCAGTACAAGTGGGGTTTGGCGTTGGACTCCCATAACTGTTTACTGTTAGTACCAAGACACACGAGAGGGAGAGATCTTACTTACGCAAAGAGAATACTTCTGTCCGAACTCGCCTGTGAACTCATTATCTCGAGTGATGTCGACCTGGTAGACAAAGTTAAGACGGTCTCGATAGAGGTGGAAGAGGTCTAGTAGAGCTTTAGTTTTCATAAATCAGCAAAACTTTGAAGAACATACTTGTGTTAACAAATTTCTCCGCGTTCCTTTTACCCTTCTCGATCCGAGCCTTTTCTCTCTTCTTTGCGTTTTCCTTTGCGACGAGACTTCTCATGGAATAGTCCGCTTCAGGCAATTTCTTGTTCTTGACTGTCGAGTACTCGAACCAGTCACAATGAACAATGTGAATGCCCTTTCCAAGTTTCAATGCCTTTCTGACTATAAAGTTATAAGTAGTTACCACAGAAAGAGAACAAGAAACAAAAATTAGTACCTTTGGGAAGTTTCTTGTCGAACTGTTCCTTGGTGCAGAGGAGATGAGTGACAGTCTCGTCAAAGTCCTCGATAAAGACGCCTTTGCGAAGTGAGGTCCATCGCCTCAGGTTTTCCACTGTCAACTGACCAGGGAGAGGCCCTGCGGCTGCAATTATACGGCTCTTGAAGATCTGAGCAACCATGTCTGCTGCAATTCGTGTAATGTTGATAAATTGTCGAAAAGCTGAAGGACGAGGACCGATCAATGTTGTACTTGGGTCTAGGAGGTAGAAGTCGAATGAGGAGAAGAATAGAAACTGAAGAAGGAAGAACAGAATAAGTATTGGTAGGCGAAGGTAAAGATGTCTTGTGGCAAGGGATGAAGAGGTTGTTGCTGGTCAGGACCAAAGTGAAAGATGATGACTTTAGAAGAGAGAAAGTAGTATCAGCCTTGAGATCCTCTACTAAAGACCGAGGGCCTCGTTATAAGATAGAATAAAGAGTGAGAGTATAGGAAGAGGTTTAAAAAAGAAGAGAAGTTAATGTAAAAGCTCAAGATCAGCATTTGTTGTGATAAGAGATGAATATGCGAGACTGTGAGCCTAAGTGCATGTTTGATAGCGCCTTAGGCCATGGGAAAGAGAGTGCATAGAACGGGATAATAATATTTGTGCCTCGTAGAAGGGTTCCCACGAAAGAAATATTATAAGGACCACCTGAAAGAGGGGGACACTTTGAAATGGATTACAACCCCACAGCTTCAATCAAACCTGAGTGCTTATGGGAGTTTTCTGCAATTGTATAACCTGTATTTTATTCTGCCTTTTATCGAATTTCCTTGGCAGCCTTTACAAAAGCTGCGATCTTGTCTAGGCTTTGTTTTCCATCCTCCTCCACACCACTACTTACATCAACACCAATCACTCGATCAGCCAGGGGACCCAAAGCCTTGACAGATTCAGCCACATTGTCAGGGTTGAGACCACCAGCAAGGAAGACTCGAAGCTCAGGATCGCTCTCCAGAACAGCCTGGACATTGGTGACATTGAGAAGCTTGCCGGATCCAGAGCCGGAGTCAAGAAGAGGAACAGTATGATATCCTCGACGCGCAATTCCAACTTGGCCAGGCTTGAAGCATCGGACGACAGGCACGGGGATGAGGCTTGCCCACTCGATAGGCTCGTCACCATGAAGCTGGACTAGGTCAAGGTCGTATTGCTTCTGCTTCTCCAAAACCTCGCTCAGAGGCTGGTTCTGGAAAATACCAACGAGCTGAGGTCGAGGGCTACGAAGTCTTTGGGCAGCAGCTTCGAAGTAGTCCTTGGCTTTGTTGTCTACTGCTGCTACTTGGGTTTCGTATTTTCGAGTGCTAGGATATGTGTGCACTGCTTCTGAGATTGCAAGGGCAGTCTCATGTGAGATACATCGCTTGGCACCAGGAACAAGGCAGATGCCAACGAAGTCTGCCCCTGACTCGGCAGCTTTCAGGGCAGCCTCAGGACTTCGAGTACCGCAAATCTTGACGTACAATGATGACGCGACATCAGATTTAGCAGGGGGCTCGGTTCCAGAGCATAGTTGGCTGATGAAAACACTGGCGTCAGGGGCTCTCATGATGGCCTCACCAACTAGAACAGCATTGACACCATCCCTCTTGTTCATCAAAACGTCATCATGGGTGTTGATACCACTGAGCGCGCAAATGATTGTGCTTTCAGGCACCATGCTGCGTAGCCGGCCTGTGGTGTTGAGATCAACTTCAAAGCTCTCGAGGTTACGGTTGTTGACACCGATGACCTTGGAGCCCAGCTTGACTGCAGTCGTCATCTCCTCAGCATTCTGAACCTCGACAAGAGGCTCCATACCCAATTGGAGAGAATAGTTATATAGTCTTTGTAGAAGCTCAGAATCAAGCATCTTGACAATGAGCAGAACAGTATCCGCACCAGCCAATCGTGCCTCAAGGATCTGATACTCGTCAAAGATGAACTCCTTACGAAGGATTGCGGGTCTGTTGGGCATGCCATCCAAGACTTGTCGAACGGCTCTCAAGTCCTCAATACTGCCTTTGAACCACTCAGGCTCAGTAAGCACGGAAATGACACTTGCGCCTGCCAAAGCGTACTTTCGAGCTTGTGCAGGGGCGGAAATATCCAGCGCAAAGATGCCCTTAGAAGGAGAACCGCGCTTGATCTCAGCCATCAAAGCAACGTCAAAAGGAGACTGTCGTAGTCGGTTGACAAAAGGAATCTGGGGAGGGGCAGCGTTAAGATCGTATGCAACTTGTAGATCCTCAAATCTTTGAGAAGGAATTTGCTTCTGAGCATCCACAGCAGCCTTTCGGTTGGCGTAAATTCGCTGCAGAATGTTGTTCTTCTTGGACTTGGGTGCAGCCGAGTCGTCACTGTTGGCAGAACCAGACTTCTGGAACTGAGTGTTCTCCTCCCAAGTACCTCCTTGCATGCGGAGGAAGTTTGTGATCATAGCTCGTCCACCTTCAGTTAGGATACTCTCAGGGTGGAATTGGACACCTTCAATGGTGTACTTCTTGTGACGAACACCTTGAATGACACCAGGGGAACCATCAGGCTTAGCCACCCAAGAGGAAACCTCCAGGTCCTCAGGCAAAGTGACGTGGGTACCTGCAAGAGAATGGTACCGAGTAACTGGAACACCCTGCTTGAGACCAGAGAACACACCCTTGGAGTCATGGGTCAACGGTGAAGTCTTGCCATGGAGCCATTCACCAGCTGAACTGACTTCTCCGCCATAGACATTAAAGATGCACTGACTGGAAGGAGGTTAGAGTAATTGATATACAAGTGAAAGACCAACACTTACAGGCCCATACAGACACCAAAGATAGGAACCTTGCCAGCAAAATGTCTAATGACATCGCGGCTCACACCAGAATCAGTCTCGGGGTGACCGGGACCGGGGCTGATGATAATCTGGGTGGGTTTCTTGGCAATGATTTCATCCACAGTGACCTTGTCATTTCGATAGACAGTAACCGTAGCTCCTGCAAGAACGAGATACTGGTAAATGTTCCAGGTGAAAGAGTCGTAGTTGTCAATAAGAATAAGGTTAGAGGCCGTTGGAATTGGAGGCGAGGGATCAGCCTGGTGAGGCGAGTGATCGATAATATCTGAGGAACCCATTTTCTCTCTCTTTTTTTCCTCGGAAAAAACAACAACGAGAAGGGAGAGTGCTTGAAACCGTGTCTTCGTAAAAATGAGTTATTTTACGAGACTGAGAGCGGTGACGTTGCAAAAGGTGAGTCACTTTAAGTTCGAATAGAGTTGAACAAAGAAGCTGTGAATGCGACTTTTGGCCAGTGCGATACTGACTAGCGCACTGTCGTCTCTGGCTGAGACACAATCGTTCGTACAGTGCTAACTCTATATGGTGAATGGAGGCATAAGGTCCGATATAACTGCCGTCCACTGAAGCACCGGGTAAACTTGGGCTAAATTGGAGCTCTCTAGCTCAGGTCCAAAAAGTTGACCAGCCAAAGCTCGATCCATTCATTCGCGACCAGGCGCGTCAACAAGCATCAAAATCAAACTTTCTACGCATCCACCCTAATCGCAAGGTGATGCATCGCATGCCACTGTCGCCTTTTTGACGCTCTTTGCAATGGCGCCGGTGGCCGATCGCATTTACTTCCCCTCCCTAGAACAATGCCTGACTGGGGAGCGGGTACTGCTGTAAGTTGACTGACTGCCTCTGCAGCTCTCATCTCTTGCGCTGCCTATCCATCTATGTACACAAACTCACTGCTAACTCACCCCTCAGCTCTTGGAAGCTCATCGCAACTGCGCTGTCTGATAGTTCTGGACAGAGAACTACGAGTTCTGCCGTTATCGAATTTTTGAGCGACGACTATGTTCACCGTCTTCTCGAGGACCCTGCCAGCACCTTCGCACCCGCAGATGAAGCTACGAAAAAAGTCTTTGAAACAAAAACGGCCCCGATAAATGTTCCCGCAAGCTCAGATGGACGACCTGATATCGAGTCGATCAAGAAAGATGCCGAATGGCTCAGCAAGAATGCCAAAATCAACCTAGTCGCAGCTTTGCGTGTGGTCGTGATAGAACACCAGTCTCGTCCTGCGCGCCATCTCAGTGGCCCATTATCGTCTCAAGATGCGAAGAATTTGCAGGAAGCTGCCGGCCTTAACAATGGCCAGGGGTCAGGACTTCTTTTGGACCTAGGATCGGCGGCTGCGCTGGATGCTGAGGAGATCTGGACTGAATTCGAGAAGCCCGAGACGAGACAGCGACGCCTGTTCGATACCTATCTTACCGAGCGCCGTTTTTTTATGATGTCTGCGGACTATGCCAACTCGATCAAGCTATACGAGAGGCTGCCGACCTTCGCCAGTGTTGATCTCGACCTAGCCAAGACCTACCGACTGAAGCTTCCCTCACGAGACGATGCCGAACCCCTACTCCCGACCTACCTTCAAGTTCTCACAGACTCTATGTCTCGCATCGAATCAGGTCTAAAAGCTGTAACGGACGAGAAGTGGGTGACAGAGGAAGTCGAACTAGATTGGCTGCGAACGCTTCTAACCGAAGCTATCCATGCTTTGTCTGTTGTATTCCAGATTGTTGACAGTTTTGGCGACGATTTTGCACCTTCAACTGCCGTCAACCAGTGGTTTTCTTTGATGGAAGTTTACAGATTCTTTGACGCTGTTCAGCCGGTACGTATTGTACAACTTGTTGATGGCAGACTTGTACTAATAGTGCCTCCAGATCCACGAGAGCATTGCGCCTCTGGTTTTGCCCCTGAAGACACTTTCAGCCGCCGTGTCCCTGATACTACTCAAGCCAGCTCGCTCATTAACCTATCTTTCCGAGAGAGAAGAGGATGCTACTCAAGCAGATACTTCCTACGATACATACCTGCTCTCATCCGACGTCCTTGAACAGGTCCACAAGAGCATACTAAACGCTGCCGAAGCCGATTGCGAAAGTGCTTCACCCGTCATTTTCGCCTGGACGCTTCTTCTTCATCGCATGAATGTTTCCTACCAAAGTCGAACAGAGAAGCGTGATAATTTGCTACAGCAAAATGCCCGAGAAACCTTTGAGGCAGGAGGTGTGGTTCGACCGGTTGCAAGACGAAACTCGGCGGGCAGCATCTTCTCCATCGAATCTTCGAAATTTGATGGCTTCCTCGAGAATGCGACGTCATCCAAGGACCTTGTCGTGGTGGAACAGCTTGCATCGCAAGTCACGGCTCAAGGCCGTGTCTTTGATGTTGTTTCTAATATGGCAACAGCATTGGGTCCCTCAGATGAGGGTAGCATGACCCCTTTACTCAGTGCTCGTCTTCGCAATGTCTTCCTCGAGCTTCTTAAGGTGTCATACCCCATCGTTGGTTATCAGTCCGAACCAGTAAGCTCCCTTCTTTCGATTCTAAGCGCCGGCCGAAATTACTGGGACATTTCAAACAAGGAGAACCTCTTGGAGAAGCAAGATATTCTCGCATCCATGGTCAATGATGATCTTGCACTAGAGTTCTTCTTTCAGCAAGCCCTTGACAGATACCCCTATGAATTTCTGCCATTTATCACTCTCTGCCGAACTCTCGCCAGTGCTACAAGCCTCCGTGAGAGCGATCGGTCTCAGATGATCCTTAACCTTTTACGTGCAACACCCACACTCACATTCGTCCTTCCTGATTACTTCCAAGAGTACGAGCTCGCACAAGAAGACGAGAACACCAATACTTTCTGTTTGCTGCAAGATATTCCCATCATCTCGTTATCCCCTTCGTGGCGAGGAAGACGTGTCGAGGACGATGCCTACCGGATACCAGCAGGCACATATGGACGATTTGTTACGGATACAGGTAGAGTTGTCTCAATGGAGTATCCTCACTCAACTATTTCGCTCCTGGGTCGACGACTGGAAATCAACCTGATGAAGGAAGGCTATCAATCTGAACTTGGAATGCTCCAGCCAGAAGAAACTGCCGAAGTCATCTCTTTGTTTGCGACACTCATTCGCATGGATCATCTGAACGCCGCCGGGGGGGAGTCCACCGGCACCTTGGTGTTTTCTGACAATGATATTCTTCATGAGGCAAAGAAACATATTGATGCGGGTAGTGGCAGAGATCTCCTAACAGTCGTCTGCGAGACAATGGACTACTACATGCAGGTTGATCTTGCGGAGAGCGAGGACGTTGTCGTCACTATCCTGAACTCTTGCGTCCAATTCCTCGATGCGATCCTGCCTATATACCCTAGCAGAGTGTGGTCATATCTTTCTCGATGCGAGCTCTTGAGTTCCGAGTCCAGAGCTGGTAAGCTCACCAAGGTCGTGGGAAGCCTCGACCTGGTCCAGGAGAGGCTCGAATTTTTACTATCTTGTCTCAGACTATTCTCAAACCTCATTGACACTGCAATGACTTCCGCTGTTCAGCGACGAGCTGGTATTCATACCACAAGCAGAAACAAGTCAGATCTGAACCCATGGCTGGGCACAGCAGATAAAGTTTTGGCAAAGGTCAGCTACGCCATTGCCCAAGCAGGCGTAGACATCTTTGAGAATACTTCAACCTGGAGATTTGCGTCTGACACATGCCGCTCGTCAGTGCTCCGAGAGGTTGTACCAATCCTGCAAAAGGTGATTATGTATAGCTACAGTCTTGGCGATCCTTCGACCTCTGAGAATCTGACTTCATGCCTACGACCTGCCGCCTCTTATGTTATCGACTGTTTTATCTCGCCCTCAACTGGATCTCTGCGATTCCAACCCCTTTTATCATCCCTTATCACAGCATTTACAACCGCCGACAGTACTCTCTATCCAAGACGCGTAGAGATGGTACAGGCACAGTTAAATTCAGTACTTGAATTTTCCGCAACACTACTACGCGTCGCCAATTATCTAGAGCAACCCTCTAGCATGATTGAAACTTACCTGTTCAAAAGCTCCACCCTGCTTGCACGGCTATGCGCAGTATCTGACCATTTCCGCAAACCCACCATGTGGCTGCTTGAGTCTTTGGTTGTAAATGCTGGCAAATCCTCAAGTGAGCCCCCGTCACTGCTCGGTTACTTGGGGCCTCAGATATCCAAGTCTTTTCTCCAACTCCTATCAATCCTGGGTAAGCCCTTTGAACTCAGGGGCGAGGTTAAGGCCACATGGAAGTTCTTTTCGGCTATTCTGAGGAACCGACAACAGTGGATGTCTAATTGCCTGCTTACCGGGCAGACCCCCAGGGAGGCAATGAAGAAAGACAAAAAGAAGACGGATGCTTCTTCCAGCTCGGTATTTGCCACTGGGCTTGCCAAGCTTGGCAAGTTGAAAGATCTAGAAATAAGCGAGGCCCTGGTTATTTTGGACTTTGTCGCCTCTGCCCAGAACTTCTGGCCCTGGACAGTCTTCACACTCCAGAAAGACACCGCTTATCTTGATGGGCTTAGAGAATATGTCCGAGACCTCAAGTCATCCAGTATCACCGTAAAGTCTGACCCTGTCCGTGCTGCTTTTGACGCAAGACTGGCCGCGTATATTGCGGAGACATTTGCCATGCAGCTTTACCACTCGCGGCATCTGGGCAACTCTGGCACATTGGCAAAGAGCCTTGTTGGCGATCTCGACTACTACTTGCGTGATGGAGTTGAGGTTGGAGGTTACAACAAGTCTCTTCACAACAACTTCGCCCGAAACTTTTCCAACAAGTATTCAGACTGCCCTGTGGATTGCTTCAAGCGGACCATCCTGGAGCCGCGGGAACTCGGCAAGAGTTACTACTATGACTTGGAACGCGCCGATCAGATGCTACGATTCGATCCAGGCTGGAAAGGTCGCAAGGACGATGGTTTCAAGACAGAGATGGAGCGCGCAAACACTAACTTGTCTTTAGTTGACGCTCAGCTCGTAAGTGAATGTGTCTTGCGTACCATGGACATAGCTAATGATGTTATTTCTAGGCCCTTTTCCATGCCTGGGAGTTTCTACTTGTAGAGCTTTCAACATGCATGCCCAAGAACGACACCGTGGAGAAGCAAATGCTGCAGGTTGCCCAACAATGTCTCAATGCCAACCAAGGAGTTCCAGGACCTGAACACATCTTCCTAAAGCTTGTCGGGTCCAGGGCGAGCCTTGCGCTTGTGTTGATCCAGCGCCTTGTCAAGTCATCGGTGCCAGTCAAGGACATCAACCAGCTTCTCTCGACCCTTGTTGGTACCATGAACGGAGTCGAGGAGCCTTGGGGCACTGAATCTATCTCGTACTACCGCACCCTTCTAAAGGCTCTTTTTGTTACTCTGCGTGCCTACCAAATCAGTGGCAAGAAAGCAACCGAATCTCAGGATGCCTTTGAGGGCACTACCGTGACAGTTACACAAACTGTGCTGAATATCCTTGACCGAGTTGTGGGCAGAGGTTTCCGCGCACTCGTTAGCCTTATTCACGACAACGAAAATAGTGTATCGCCGGAAGATCTAGGATTGTTAACAGCCATCCTTCAAGCCTGCATAAGTCTGCCCAACATGGATCAATCTCAGACTCAAGTCCTTAACATCATGGCCGAGCATCAAGTCCTCCATGCTGCCTCGTCTCTCTACTCATGGGCAGATAGACTGGCGGATCAAGGCGACCCTATCTATGGCGAATTGAGCATGCTATTTTTGCTTGAACTCTCAACTCTCCCCATGGTTGCTGAACAGATGGCATGCGATGGAATCTTGAGCAACATCCTATCTGCGAATCTGACTAAGTTCATGCTGAAGTCCAACATTTCTCCCTATTCAGATTCCCCTGTGGTGCAACGTTGCTACGGTATCTGGGCCAAAGGACTGTTGCCGCTAATGCTGAACTTGCTCACAGCTTTGGGTGCAACTGTTGCTCCAGAGGTTGCGTACGTTCTTAATCAGTTCCCTCACCTACTGGAAGCAAGTGTGGACCGGTTTGAAGCACCTGGAGCCAGTCGTACTCAGTCTCGGGCGTCACCGCACTACCTGACCCTTGTCGCGATATCCGAGGTTCACTCTCTTGCCCTCCTCACACGAGTGCTTGCTGCTCTTCGTGTGAACAACAACCGGGACATTCCTGACGTGGAATGGGACTCGGCAAACCTGCTAGAGAACGTCGACTTTTGGTTGAGCACAAAGAAGTTGCTAAAGGAGCGACTCATGCCCTTAGGTCAGCGTGAAATGGACTGGCGTGGCATGAAGCCTGCTACAGGGGCATATGATAGTCTTTTGGAGGAGAAAGCAGTGGCTCAATTAGATGCCATCAGGGATGTGCTAAGTGAAGAAGCAGATAATTGAATATGAACATGGGAGCTTAGAAGAAACGAGTGATAATCATCAAGGTGTATATTATAAGTATCTTAGGTCAAGGGCGTTGGAATAGGATGTACGCATTGCGGAATGGCATAAGAGAGACTTCATTTGATTTCGTTGACACAAACCGATCTATCCTGTGAACCGGCTCGCCGGTCTGTAATAAGATTTGCGATCACGAAATGCTTGCTGCCTTGTGAAGTTGTGTTGCAAGGGCGAGAAGGGACATCAGAAATGAGTAAGAATGGGTTATAAATTCATTCCATGGTGACAGCTTAAGCCCAAGCGCCTCATGCCTGTAGCCCGTAATAATATACAAGTGCATCTGGTGCCATGAGACCTAGCCACACGGCGTATCATGGTCATAAACAGCGTTCCGTCTTTTCGATCTCATATATAATCCGGAGCACATCTGATATCAACAGAACAGATTTTGTGTGTATTTCCCCTTGTCGTCCTCCTTGCTAATCGTACATGTCTCGTCTCTCGAGTATTTCGCGTTTATTTGTTCATCTGAGCTGTGAGCTGGGCGTTGTGCTCTTGGAAGCGGTCGCTGATGCGCTGTTGAGAAGCCATCCACTTCTGAACGCATCGGTTGATGCAGCCACTTTCTCGGGTTGAGATGGCCTTTGAGGTGAAGTCATCGACACAGGACATGAAGCAGTGCTCAACAAGACCACCAAATGCCTAAGACAAGTTCGTCAGCAACAATTCGAACGCAATACTCGTTTGGGGTACATACACCCATAAACTCCTTGACCTGGCGCTTCTGCATGCGCTGCTCAAGAGTGCGCTGCTCAGCTGCGGAAAGCCTATGATTGGAACATGTTGATTAGAATTGTGACTTGGTGACATAAATCGAGCATGAAGAGACTTACATATCCATTTTGACGGTTTAAGGGGGGTGATGTGGTTGATGAAATCGAGGTTATAAGGCTTGTCGAGGTGGATTGACGTTGTCGGTTTGATATGGAGACTGAAATTTTGAGATAAGCAGGCTAGAGAGCTCGGGACTCGGCCGGGTTGGGCTTATCGGCGGGATCGCATTATCGTTTTACCCCGGATTGGCTGAGCTTTAAATGCACCACAACTGTTATTCCCGTTTATTATAGTGACGCTATTCAGACTCGTGTGATACATCAGTATGTTGGTTTCAATCTTTCTTCTACAGTTCTGGAGCAATTTCATTGTTGAATGCTTATTCTGATATTGCAGCGTTTGCTCTGGTGGGAGCTTCTGACGTAGCTAGGTACCCATGATAGTGGAGTTGAGCTTCTTTGACCAGCTGAAGACCTACGTACACTTGATAACAGCCATTACTATTCTTGTCAGTTACGGTTACTGAGAGGACTTAGACAACCATCTACTGAGAGACTGCCATGTGAGCACCTCTCCGCTTAGCTACCCCCCTCCAATGCTCTGCAGATCCACACATCTACAGCTCACCACGTAACTCAGCTGACCAAAACGAGACAAACGTTGGAGGTAAGCATGGCAATTGCTATTCTTATGTTTTCAATTGATGGCAAAAAACATGAAACACTGATCGGCGCGGCACCTCGTCTGACAAGTGCAGTTGGGTCGGGATTGGATGAGGCGCAGTCCATGTATGGTGCCTAGTGTTTGATGTGCAATAAGATAGACGTCAATGACCAAGATATATATGCCTTTGCTCAAAGAAGGACGTACAAATTGGAGGTACATGAACTATAACCTGACGTGAAAGAAACTAAGGTATAGCATGGGCTGTATACAAGGGGGGTTATGCTTTCAGAACTTCTGTTACTCGCCGATATCTACAAAACTGAAGCATGAGATAGGCGACGAATCAGAACACAGAGAGGATTCAAGAGAGGCGAAAGACTGACGTGTGATGGTTGCAATCTTTCAACGTCCTTGGAGATGTACATGCCAAACATGGAAACATCCATCAGTCGCCAGTCCCTTGTGTCAATGCCAACCATGCATGCCTAAGGTACCTAAATCAAAGAGAAGTACGTACTGTACATCAGCTAAGAGGTCTCAGCTGTCTAGTCTAAAAGGTAAACATGGAGCTGATCCGTTTTATTACCCAAATTCCATTCTCTATACAAGATATAGTCTGTTGGTGCACCAAGTGAGACTAGGGTCTTAGCTTCAGAGTCGAAATGAAAAGAGTCTCGATTTGGACAGTCAACATAAACAGCCCTGTAGATCGAGACGGTGACAGAGACTCCAGAGCGTCCTCAACAGTGGAGGCATCCAACTAAGATTAACAGTTCTTTTTTGGGAGTGCAGACTGCAGACCACGGATAAGCCAAGTTCTGATGTTTAGTGCCGGGATATCATCCATGGTTTATGGTTCGTTGGTGTTGTCGAGTTGCAGTAGTGGTTTCAGCTGAGAGTCCAGGGCCTTTTTCTTTGAGTGACTCAGAGTCTCTCTCAACAGTGACTGATAAGAGCTGCTTCAACAAGTTATCGACGGGTGTATCCCCCTAGAGTTGTGATCGACAATACCTCGTCACTGTGGAGAGATCTGTTACCGTTGTAACTTGTAGGGCAGAACAGGGCAGATTGAGCCAGTGATGTGATCAATTTAACTGATCGTGTTCCAAGCTTGAATCCTGGTAAATCTCCATGCCCACAACGCAATTGCTTGCGCCAAAAGTATCCACCAACAGCAACCGCTTGCGGCGTTGGGTGGTCGACTCTGTGGATTTATCAATTAATATCTGACTATTCTATACGTGACAGTTCTTTTATTAGAGATTCGATACTGCAGAAAGGTTGGATTGGCTGAAGATGGGTAGTAGCAGATCCAACGTAGACGGGCATCCAAGATGCCTTGTATACAACTGCACGGATGGATATTCACTGATATTGACAACGATATTAGGTCTTCATAACGTCCGTCGTTGACAATTAAGTTTAAAGGGAGATTCAGAGTTTACCAACACCGGACGATGTACCTGAAGAAAAAAAAAAAAAAAGAGTGATTTGAGATGGGTCCCATTGCATCGTCTAACTATTGAAAGTTTATGTACGAACGGATAACTAAACTCGACCTGCATTCCCATTCTCGTATTTCTCCTCCCCTCTCGCAATCTTGTCTCTATCATCATCCTTGTCCTTGTCCATCTTCCCACTTCCCGCTCTCGCTTGTTCACATTCACGCTCGTTCGTTCGTTTGGTCATTCGCTTTCGTCCCAATTTGGTTGCCCTAATTACACACGTTAACAGAGCTTGTTATTGTCCATCGGGTACACTCTGTTTCAGTGCAAATAAGCCCACCCACCAAGTAACTATCGCGTGTCTAGGTTCTTCCCCTGCCTGCTCCCACTTACAGCAGACCGTTTCCACTTGTTTCGATACTGGCCTGACATTCGCCGTCAAGCATTTGAGAGGCAAAGACGCAGAGGTACCTGCCAGAGCTGGTTTGTTTTGCTACCTGCATATGAATACATAATTAGAAGCTATGCAGTGCTGCATCTGCATTCTCTTGCAATTCCTATTGCAGAATTAACCTCAACTCCACACAACATATCGAAGCGATACCCTTATAATCACCGAGTCAGTCGAGTCTTACTTAAAGGCTGATAAGATACTCAGTTTTCTCTTGGCCTTTGTATCTTGCCTACCTAAGGTAGTCTTACAACGCAATCCTTTGTCTCTGTCTATCATTTCCCTGCGAACCGGTACCCCCAACTCCCTGTATGTACTGTACCTGGACACAATTGTCCTCCCCAGACCCAGCACTACTACGCTACGCTACGGGTACCTACAATAGTGGCTTTCGCTCCCAAGTCCCCCGCCTCACATCAATTGGATTGGATTTCTTTAATCTTACTCCCTCCCGTTCACTCGCTCGCTGGCTCTTGATGCCACCAACTGCTCTGCTCTGCTCTGCTCCTCTATTGCTACGACGTGACAATCATTGACTTGAGCGATAATTTACAGCCTTGACCCGCTCGAAGCGTCTCTTGCCGTTCCTTTCTTTATCGCCTCACCTCGTCACCATCACATCGCACTCACTCACTCACTATTTTTGCCTTCACGATTCTTGCTTACGCCCGAACCCGTGCCTCAGAGCCAAGGATTTGGATTTGGATTACCAGACACAAGTGAACTGAACCAAGCCAGCGCCTAACGCCTTGACGCCCTACACTACTACTGTTGTACCGCTCTAACGCCCTTGACGCTACCAATCATCGACCGATCTGTCTCATCCTAGACTGGCGCGCACACTGTTGCCATCGACTCCCTCGCTCGCTTGCTCGCTTGAGCTTCCCCAGCTCAAGGCTTTGATTTCTAGCTCCTGATCTCTAGCCTCGCATCGCATCGCCATTTCCATCCTGCTGTCGCCTATCGGCATCGGTCGAGTCGAGACCTTTTCCTCACCCTCCCGCCCGCCTCTCTGAACCGGGCCTCTGTATTATAGCACGGCTCCGGGTCACCGCTTCAGCGCACCTTGTCGCCGCATCCTCGCTCGACCTCTATTGAGGTTGAGGCCCAGCCATCGTGACTCTGGCAACTGGGCCGGCCCAGCTGTAGTGTCCCTCGTCACGTCAACCTCATATTCTTCTACGCTTTCGCTTTCGCAATCGTCGCTCTCGCTCTCGGCACGCGCAGCCTTTCGCCATGACGTCCGCCGCCTCGAACCCTAACCAGGCCAACCAGCCGGCTCTTCAAATCAACAATGCAGCATCCCCGCCCAGCAAGCGCGATCTCAAATCATGGTGGAAGGGTTTCAAGCTGCCTTCGAAGCACCAGGAACCCCAGGGTAAGATATCTCCCTCCTCCACTCTTCACTGCGCAACCATGCCGAGCTTCGAGTCAGAACGTCATAAAGCAACATGGTTTCGTTGCTATCACCTGTCGCGATACGCTTTTCGACGGTTTTGAATACTTCGGGCCACAGCGCCTACGGCTGATCACAACTGAATCTGTTGCACATACAATGCTCACAGTCACGAAGTCAATATGCACATAGCTTTGCTCCCCCACTTCTTATGTCTGATCTCTAACTTGCGTATTTTCAGAAACCCGTCCCCAAGGCATCTTCGGAGTGCCTTTGCGGCAAAGTATTACATATGCCAACGTCGCCATCTCGCTCATCGATGAAAATGGACAGAGTTACATCTACGGCTATGTTCCCATTGTCGTCGCAAAATGTGGCGTCTTCCTCAAAGAAAAAGGTTGGTTCCCTTGGCCTGACTGACAGGGAAATTGTGCTGACGCTTCCTTTCAGCTACCCATGTCGAAGGAATATTCCGGCTTAGCGGATCGGAAAAGAGAATAAAGGAGCTTAAGACCATATTCGACTCACCTGATAGATACGGGAAGGGTCTCGTCTGGGATGGATACACTGTACACGATGCTGCCAACGTTCTGCGACGATATCTCAACGACCTCCCCGAACCCGTCGTTCCCCTCGATCTATACGAGAAGTTCCGCGACCCCCTCCGAGGCGCAACCAAGCAAGCTGTAGGTGACGTAGAGGGGCCTCAGTTCGTCGAAAATTTCAACGAGAAAGCAGCCATCTTGCAGTACCAGCGACTCATCACGGAGCTACCGCCCTTGAACCGACAGCTACTTCTCTACATTCTCGACCTTCTCGCGGTTTTCGCTGCCAAGGCGGACGAGAATCGCATGAACTCACAAAATCTGGCTGCCATCTTCCAGCCAGGCATGCTGTCTCACCCAGCACATGCCATGGCTCCCGAGGAATACCGACTGAACCAATGTGTTATCATTTTCTTGATCGAGAACCAGGATCACTTCCTTATTGGTATGCAGGGCACCGCTGCTGATGAAAAGACCAAGAAAGAGGTGGAGTCTGGCACACCTAGTGGTCCTCTCACCCCTCAGCCTACTCGAAAGACAAGTCTGGGCCGATCGGCGTCCAATGCGAGTGCAGGCGCCAACAGTGTGCGGCGAGATGGCAAGCTTCGAAGAAACCGATCCGTGTCGTCACGGAACTCCAGGAATGACGGAAGCTCAACGCCCAATAGTCCAGCCTTGACAGCTACGCCGACGACAGGTGGATTGGCCAGAAGCAACACCGTGCCATCCAAGAAATCTCCTGCCATTGGTGCTGGCCGCTTTCAGAGGTCTGATGGGTCAGGGCCTCGTTCTCCCGCCCATCTAGAACCTTTGACACAAGTCAACCCCACAGAGAGCATAGAACAATCTCCCCAATCGACAAGGTCATCTGACTTCATATCTGGCGGTTACCTCACACCAACGAAGGCTCCTGTAACAGGCCGTAGTCACGAGAGACTACTAGAAGTGCCGCAGGAGTCCTCCACACCATCCAAGGAGCGCAATCTTCCCAACATCTTCCGTAGCACACCCAACACCGATACCGGTGACAAGAGACAGCCTAACAAACTGAAGAAGAAGAGGATACCAGGAAGCTTAAACCCAAGTGCCCAGAGTTCTGCTGCCTCTTTGACATACACACATCCGAATGCTGCGTCATCTCCTGGGGCAGAACTGGCCAACCCAATGGAACATGCTCAGCAGTATGAATCTGGAACTCAGGCATTGCCGCAACAACCAGCCCCGATTCCCGAAGAACAACACCGAGAAGCATTGGAGCAGCAGCAAGAACTACATGATCGACCGTCACATGGGCAAAATCCTCAAGAAACTTCACTCGCACATCCTGCTTCTCTGACGCAGCAAAAGAGTGATGTTTCATCTGAGCACACTCCTAGGGCATCTCAAGCGTCATCAAACCAGAGCCTGCACCCAGATAATACACTGAAGTCGAAAAAGTCACCACCAACGTCTCTGCACTCATCTTTTAACGAAGGCTCGGACTTGGATCAAATTCTTGACGAGCAGTCTGTCAGCACTGTTGATCAAGCAGAAAAAGAACGAAAGAAGCGTTGGCGGTTGTCGAGGAGTAAGAATGCTGACAACGGCTCCTCTGCCGGTCTCACCTCACCACGCCTTGCCCTTGGGCAGAACGACAATGGCGATGTCAGCAACCTATCAATATCAAGTTCCAGTCATAGGCCTCGAAAGAGCGAGAGCTCTGACCGACCTTACATGGTGAGCGAGGGACAGGGTAGCTTCGATCCGGGCAGAGAAAGTGATTCCAAGGGTCCCATAGGATGGATCAGGAACAAATACCGTGAAGCAAAAGAGAGTGCGGAACAAAGGAGGAATAAGTCTCCTCCTCCGGCAGACCGTCCCGGCCTGGGCGCCTCAAGCTTCCAACCCCGAGGAAAGAGTTTGGAAATTAGAAGAGATGAGCCAACGCAACATGCTTCACTTGCAGCAATAGCTGGTGCTCCAGCTGTTGCCTCTAACCCGGCTGCAGCTCCCGGTCCAGCACTGGGTCCGGCTCCCACAACGGCACAAATTCCTCAGACAGCCACAGTTTCAATGGTTCAACCTGAGCCCACATCACCTGTTCAGCCAACCCATCCTCAAGCGCAAGCTCCTCCACCGGCTCAGGTCCAGGCTCAACCTCAACCTCAACCGACAACTCCAGCCCAGCCTCCAGTTCAGGAACAGACTCAATCTCCAGTTGAACCTAAACTTCAGACAGAATCTCAAAAGCCGCAAAGCCCCCAGACACCTCAGAAAATCATTTCTATGCTCGATGTTGACACGCCACCGGCCGCTGCAACAACATCAACTCCCGTCCCGACCGTTGCTTCTGTAACCACGCAACCGCAGGCGGAGGAACCGAAACACGCTCAGGAACAGCCACAGCCCCTGCTGTCACAGGAGCCAAAAGCAGAAGAAAAGCCAGCCCAGGCCACTGAACAGCCGGCAGTGATATCGCCTGTACAGCTCGAGCAAGTACAGCCTGAGCAACAGCAAGTAAAGTCAGAGTCAGAGACACCAAAGCAGGAGCAATAGGAGGAGAAAAGCGTTCTAGTTTAAATGGAAAGAGTATTTTGGAATGGTTGAAGTAGTATCACGGCAGGATAGCCTTTTCTTTTTAGTTTATTTTAGGGAGAATGAGATGGACATCATGATGGATATGCGGGAGACGGGTTTATCGACTGAACCCTACCTAGACCCTCTACCACCCTTATAAGTCGATTACATGTATGTAATGTAGCCTGGTGTGATGGTGAGCTTTATTTCATTTGAGCGGGTGGAGGAGTATAGTCAAGGAGTACAGGTTACTACAACAAAGATATGAAATCCAAGCAGTTTTCATAGTTTGATGCATACGCTGGTTGCTCAAGGGCTTACATTCTTAGTATACACTCAATACTCATCCAAAATTTGCACAGCCAATCTACGACTCCTTCGCTGGAGGTGCGTTATCGTAAATACCAGTGTCCCACACAATCATCTTTCCCGAGCGTCGCCAATCTTCGTTAAACAAACCATTGAATCCCTTCCAAACAGGGCGCACCTGTGTGAGACTGAGAGCCTGCGCCTCAGGGGTCTTGACGAAGTCCTGTAGCCATGGCTCGATACCGTCGAAACCGACGATGTAGCGAGGGACAGCAAGCGGCTTTTCTGGTCCAAATAGCTCCGAAGTAAGAAAGGGAATAGGGTTGTCGTAAAAGCGATCGGCCTCGTCACGATAGTTCTCCCGCTCACGAGTGTTTGGCTCAGTGTGAAGAGGTGGTTCACAAGTGAGGGCGTAAGCTCGTAGACCAGGGTATACTAGATGGGATCGCCAAGGGGTAGAATGGCAAGGCATGAGGAAAAGGGCGAATAATTCTTCGTCTTTCCCAGGGCCAACAGAGAAGCGAGAAGTCTGGGCGAGTTGAACTGAGTCTGGGTGGATGCGTTCGTACTCATGGCGGAGGTATGTAAGAACATTGAGGGGGGCTGTTTGGTGGAAGAAAGACAGATATCCTGCGAGAAAGGCGTTGACGCCCAGGGCAGCCAAGAGATAGTGCTTATTGCGGATTTGAGGCCGAGGACGGGGGTTGTTGGTGGTAGCATCTGGCTGGAAAGTGAAGAATGAGGCGGCAACGGGAGCGGAGAGGATGCTGAGTGCTGGAAGAAGAGGATAGATGAAGCGAACCTCCTTATGAGAGATGAGTGAAAGCGCGCCGATAGTTGTGAAGACGGTATATGCGAGTGTCTTCAGTGTATTGGACTGGCTCGTTGATGAGGCAAATGCACTTGACTTGTACAGAGCCATAATTGCAAAGGGAAGACTAGTGGTGCAGATAAGAGGGAGACCCTGAAGAATGTAGTAGTGCCATGGATTGCGGCCATAGAACACAGCGAGGGATTTGGAGAGGTTGAAGTTGAGGAAGTTGTACGCAGGGAATGTCCAGAAGCCAAAGTATAGACGATCTGATGCGATGGAAATGACCAGGATTAGAGAGCCGCAGAGAATTGCCTCGCGAATCAATGCAAACACAGTCGAAATTGTGAGCGGTGAAGAACCTTGTAGTGAGATTCGGGTGAGGGTGAAGAAGACAATAGTCGCCCAGATGAGGACGTTGGTCGGTCGAAGAACGACGGCCAATGCTGCCAGGCACAGAGACGCACGAAGCGGCCAGAGACTCTTGAGAACAGGGGTAGGTTTGGGATTCTCCTTTGTTGTCTGTGCAGCACTGACAAGTTCCCAAGGCCAATAATACAACGCCATAACAGTGAGAGTCGTTTCAAGAGAGTTGGAAAAGGTACGTGTAGAGCAGTACCATTGCCAGGGGTTGAAGAGTTGAAGAAAGAGCTGGCCCATCAAGTCAGTCAATGGCCTGGAAACTTGGATATATAACTTACTGCAAAGAAGGAGACATTGCTGTTGGCTCCATAAATAGACACGGCGAGTTGCCAGGTGTACCAGTCACCAAGACCAGCAATTACGGCTTGAAGGGCTTTCGGGGCTGCGACGAGGATGGCAGCGCGGAGGATGCCTATAGGGAGGATGCGGCTGGAGATGAAGTCTGCGATGAGATAGACCCCGGCAAAGAGAGCTGGGTGAAGAGAGGTTCTGAGTTGATGTTTCCATTCCTAACAAATTCTGTTAGTGGCTATAATCGACTGTGAACGTGTAGTAGCTGGTATGGTGTAAGTGGTGTGTTGTCACCTCGCAACTGGTAAAACAACCACATATGAAGGAGGAAACACACATGGGTGTTTCTACGACAGGTAGATATAAACGAGAAGATAAAAAAAAAATAAAAAAATAAACAAACCCAAGTTAACCATGCACCGCTCCTGGAGCCAAAAGCCAAATCCCAAGCTGGCTCAAGAGATTGGAAGAACTCATCTGGTTGGAAAAAGGTAGCTATCCACCAAGCGTTGATGAGTCGAATGACAATGATATCACGCAGGAAAACAGATCGATTCCTCTTATTCCGAGCCTCGTCTAAGACTTTCCTTGAAACTGTCGCGGACGACATAATGTCCACTGAGTGATGGCCAAGTATAGTGCGTCGATAGGGGTTGGACTATTCTAACGAGACAGCTGTTTATTGTGAGAGTGTGGCTCAGGCGCTGATTGGCTGCTGATTGGTTGGCAACGTTCTGTCATGTGGCCTTGAACCGACGTTGGCCACAAGCCACAGTTTAAATGGAACAGCGAATGGCGGTTCAGCGTGAAGCAGGAACATGACAAGAAACAAGATAAGCGTCTGTATAACATTTGATTAGCTATTACGTAGGATAAGCATGGGTATTCGACCGTCTCTAGGGTTGGAGCTGATGTGATTTAGAGACGAACTGGAGTACCTGTACGGTGGTTAACACCAATTCTGCTTCGGTACAACAAGCGCCGAATAAAAACATATTTCTGCTACTGTAAATAAAATAATCTATCTCTCTAAGCTTATGACATATCATCTTTTGTTACATCATGAAACGAAATATTACATATGTAATTCTGGCGGCTCAGGCGGAGTTAAGACAGTTCCGCTGATAAATAGCGGAGGTGGCGGAACGGGCGGCATCTGGCGGTAAAGGATAAGGCCTAAGATTTTGCCGAATACACGCAAACTGGGAACACACTGGGAAATGGCATTGGTTAGTTCTCTATCTAATTACTCCATCGATATCAATTGACAGGTTGGGGGTCATATGAGGATGAGAAGTTGTTACTCAATAGCAAGCAAATAGTTTGGACTTGGTTGCGTGTGGCACTTTTGATGGCTGCAGTAAAATGAACTGAGACAAACTCTGTTTTCAGAGAGGAAATACTCTCTCTCTCTCTCTCTACGGTCAATACACAACAGGTATAGAGTATAGACATGACACAGATTATCATCTGGTATGATCACAGTAATAGAGAATTCTTCATTGGGTATCCAAGAAATAGGGTCGCTGGTCAAGTCTAGACCTGCATTGAACCCATGTCATGTGGTTCTAGAGCCCCTCATTCCCCTCACCTCTCCCCAGATTATGTTGTCACTGAGTTCACAGAGCAGAGCCTCTTTTACTCATGATGGATGCACATCATGTCCAATGAAACGATGTCGGGCAATTTAAAATTGCGGCGTAGACCAAATAAAGTAATTCGACGTCTTCGGAATACCACGAAAAGGTGTGATCTAGATTTGGAGAAGCGAGACAAACAGATCCATCCATACATGTCTTGAATACGGCCGTAAGCGATGCCCCTCTCCATCATGTCATGACAAGACGAGACAAAGACAAGACATTCACTGTATCAACTGAACACGGCATCTCGGCCGGTGGCGGCAGGTCATCCGCCAAGTTCCGCCGGGCCTCTCATCCAATCAGCTTCGTCACAACCTCAACTTCGCAACACCACGCCCGCACACTCCCACGCTTGGTCGCTCCCACTTGCACTTAGGGGTATAGTGTCGACAAACAACTCTAGAGGCAGACTTGGTTTTGCTGTAATAATTACCTAAGAAATCATATCTTGTCTCTTTCCTGTCCGCAACAAGCCTCCGCTTGCCGACAACCGTCAACCCGCTATCGGTCCTTAAAGAGCAGCCATGTTCTCCTCAAACTTCCAATTGTTCTTGTCTTCTCTCCATTCAATTCACCAACAAGAAGTAACTTGATTCGCGATATCCTCACTTTCTACTCTTGTTGCTTTACTTTACTTTACTTTACTCTACTTTACTCTACTTTACCAACTACAACACCGAATTGACGTCACATCCCATCACAATGTCTCCCCACGCTGAAAAGGCCGTCTCTCGGTTCCATGCAACCTCTACCGAGAAGGCCATCGCCATTGAGGAGGAGTACGCCGCTCACAACTACCACCCTCTCCCCGTAGTCTTCTCCCGCGCTGAGGGCATCAACGTCTGGGATCCTGAGGGCCGCCACTACTACGACTTCCTCTCTGCCTACAGCGCCGTCAACCAGGGCCACTGCCACCCCGAACTCGTCAAGACTCTTGCCGAGCAGGCTGGTCGATTGACCCTCAGCTCCAGAGCTTTCTACAACGATGTCTTCCCCAAGTGGGCTGAGAAGGTCCGCAGCGTTTTCGGCTACGACATGGTTCTACCCATGTGCACTGGTGCTGAAGCTGTTGAGACTGCTATCAAGATTGCCCGCAAGTGGGCGTACAAGGTCAAGGGTGTTCCTCAGGAGAAGGCTTGGATCTTTGGTGTTTCCGAGAACTTCCACGGTCGAACCGTAAGTTCGAATATTCCTAAAAGTTGAAGCAACGTTGCTAACATGCTCCAGATGACCGCCATTACTCTGTCAGTCGACCCCGAATCAAGAGAAAACTACGGCCCTTATGTCCCCAATGTTGGTGCTTTCAACCCCACCACTGGCAAGGCCATTCGATACAACAACATTGCCGATCTCGAGGAGGTTCTTGAGGCTCACGGCAAGGAGACTGCTGCTTTCATCTGCGAGCCCATCCAGGGTGAGGCTGGTGTTGTTGTCCCCGATGAGGATTACCTCGCCAAGGTCCAGGCTCTCTGCACCAAGCACAACGTTTTGTTCATCTGCGACGAGATCCAAACTGGTATCGGCCGAACTGGACGCATGCTCTGCTCCCAGTGGGCCAACATCAAGCCCGATCTTGTTACCCTCGGAAAGGCCATCTCTGGTGGTATGTACCCTGTGAGCTGCGTTCTCAGCAGCAAGGAGGTCATGCTGGTCGTCGAGCCCGGCACTCACGGTTCTACCTACGGTGGTAACCCCCTGGGCTGTGCCGTCTCAATTCGCGCTCTTGAGATTATGGAAGAGGAGGATCTTACTGCCAAGGCTGAGAAGCTCGGTAACATGTTCCGCGACGGTCTCAAGGCTCTCAACACCCCTATCCTCAAGGTGATCCGAGGAAAGGGTCTGCTCAATGCCGTTGTCATCGACGAGTCCGCCGCCAACGGCCGAACTGCCTGGGATCTGTGCCTGCTCCTCAAGAGCAAGGGTCTTCTTGCCAAGCCTACTCACGGCGACATCATCCGCTTTGCGCCTCCTCTGGTGATCAGCGAGGAGGAGCTCCGAAAGGGTCTCGAGATCATTTCTGAGGCTATCAAGGAGCTTCCCAATGTTGAGCGAGCCAAGGGCCACTAGACGCGGCCTAAACTTGAAGATATGGATATGATGGGAAAACAAGGGAAAACGGCGTTTGTTATCTATAAATAGGCACGGGTATTATGCTCGGAAACCATAGCGGGATGATTGATGTATGTTCGAACTGCATAACCAGAGAACAGCACTCTGGTCGGCGTTTGGGATTCCATGTCGGCTAGAAAGCCTTGTACAAGTTGAATACCCCGATTGAATAAAAATGCTGAAATGATCTATCTGTCACTCTGCCGTACACGCCGTTACCTCCAGATAATTGACAATGAAAGACTTGCCTAGCGTAGCTTTAGGTGAGGAAGATATGATGCCCTCGTCATGGCCACAAACCTGTCATTGTAACATATTGCCATCATCTCAGACCGGCGGTTAGCGGTCTGCACAATAGAACTGATCTTTCCCCAAAAGCGTTCCCTACGTGGCTCGGCACGGCAGATCGATCAGCCATAAGACCGCCCTTCTATCATGAGACAAGTGCACGCAGATACATGAACAATGTTACATAAGTTACCTGGCAAGTCATCTTAGTCATCTTGGAGGTTTATCCTCTCTCTTTCGCAATCGGCAAGGAAAACGACGTGTGGGTAACAGCTGACTGTGCCGACCAAGGTATTGTCTTGGTATGCTGCTCTAAGGTACGCCCCTGACTCGCTACAGTCGATTTACCATGAGACGACGTAATTACGTTTCTACACAGGAATACTTCCATCACTTGCATTGTCGGAGAAAAGGGACATTTTTGAAAGCTGAACATACGATAACACCTGTAGACCTGTAACAGTGAAACCCGCAATCGGATCCGTGTTTTCCGTCCGGTGGATCTTGAAACACGGCGTTACGGAGCCCCGAAGCACGGCGAAAGGGCCGGTATAAAGCCGCCGATTCGACGGATTCTTCGGCGGCATTTGGAGCGGTAACATACAACATCCAATTGCAATTGACGCATGAGTGGCTCAAAGTGCACTGTAACGCAGCAGCCTTTACGAATCATGCACTGTATTTGTTGAACGCGTGGCATGCGGTATTAGATGTGGGGATGGCTTGGAAGGTCATGCTGGGTGCCCGTTTTGAGGCCTGATACATGAGGTTTTGCCCGTATTGTTGGTTACTTGAAGGATACTACGGTAAGAGGTGGTGGGGGATGAGGCCATTCGTGATAGGCAGAGACAATCTTGCACATTATCTGGGCGATCGTATGTTGGCCCGATTGACAGAGAAGACGTTGTGTTACGGGAGGATCATTGTCTCGTGAAACTCGCAAAATGCGACTCGATGTGAGCAAGTTACAGATTGAGCAAACCGCAGTAGAATCACATACATGAACAACGCGCAATGGAGAGAAGCACATGTATCGATCCCTAAGTGGCTGCTTTGAGTTTGAGGGATGAGAACAGTTATCGCTGAGTAGATCCACGTGTTTGGAGTGTGGTTGGTTGACTGTTTAGCCAGGCACACAAGGTCAGAATGATCGTGGGGGTGAAGAGTAAAGGACTCCAATTCGAGGTCGCATTCTATCGATTCATGAGAACGCATTGGGGACTTTGGTGTGTGTTCCTAAATTCTCGGTATGCCAAACTGAGAAGGCAGAGAGGCACATGTCCAACACATCCATGATAAGAGAAATATCGGAGTTCAGCATGAGAGATAAGAAGCAATGGATCGATCACTTCTCCAGGTTTTCACTAACTCGATTGAGATGCATCGAGAACGCCAAGAGATAGATAGTCGAAGCGTATCAGACAGGAAACTCAAGTGTCCTAACTAACTAAACAGTTGAGGCCAGACTTGCCCATGTCGGCGTCACTATTCCTTACTTCTTTGTTAATAATATGGGAGAAAATTTCAGCACATGATGCCTTTTTTCTTTTCCTTTATTTAAAGTTGACGAGGCAACATGCTCCCTTGTTCTAGCGGCTTTCAAGCAGCCAGTCGGTCAAGGAACAGGGGGATAGTTGCCGATCTAGGACGAGAAGATGACGATCTGGGTGTGCGTGATGACGGTATTTGTATTTGTATTGTTTTTTTGTGTTTAGTTAGCTGTCCTGAATTGACTCGACTGTACCTCTTTTGCTTAGGAATCATCGCGACTCGTGTTCAGTTGACGTGATAATGGAAGCGAGTGAGTGATGAGCACCGTGAGCGGGCACTTCTGTTCCTGACTTGTCCTGTCCATGTTACCATGTCTCACCAGTTCAATGCCATCATCAATATCCGGAAACATCACTCTCACCATGATCCAATTAGTTCAGAGGTTGCCCACCCTTTCTTAGACCCAAGTCCTACTGCTAACTCAAAAAGTCGGGGAAACCTAATGGGCCTCGTCTGCCTGGTTTCCAAAAAAGGAACACAACTTGCAGGGTACGGTACTGTACCTTTATGCGGCGCCTGCGGCAGGGCATGGGCATGATAATGATAACGCTCTTTGGTCGGGCGAATTGATACCTATTCGTGGGCCGCAGTACTATTGTGAGTTTGTCTTCGATACGGAGAAAGCCATGCTGCCGTGCATTATAGAGCAACGGAACGCCTCTTATTGCGAGCGAGTGAGCATCCGCTGACGCCATGCGCTTTGCGTGACCAGCATCGAATTACAGTATTAATAACAATTATTTCGCCATCTGAGCTCAGCCATGTATTCCACGAGCACGAGCTTGGCTCTAACTTAACCTTGCCCAAACAAGGGAGGTCAAGATTTATCTGCGACAAGATCAAAAGTGTTTGGCTCTTTTGCCGGACCGGGCCTTGTCCTATCTTCTTCTCCAGACTATCAGCGACGATCAGCCAATGTTTCTCACTGGGCTGGTCGCACCTCGTGGCAGGGAGCGCTATAGCGGGCCATGGCGTAGATGGAGAAACATGGCCAGTCTTGATGGGGGCTGATAGCAGTTGAGGTGGTGAGAGCATGAGTACGGTACTTGGAGAGCACATGCATACCTTAACTGCGATCGATGTTCAATGCTTTGGAGTCTCGCAAACTTGGCTGGCGTAAAACAAGCCAATTCAAGGTTGTTCAAGACTTGATATTGACATGTTTCATCCTCCACTTCCCAGGTCCAAGTTTCAGAGCATATGGAGCTCAATTCCTGGTAAAGCTTCCGGAGAAGGTGGACGCGTGAGAGACGCTCAGTGGGGCCGGGCGACCTCGGCATCCACAACCTTGTATCCGTCCGTAGGTACAGTATCTGTACCTGTACCTGTGTCTGTTTCGTACCTCAAGCCAGCTCAAGGCTAATAACTAACAACAGTTGTTACAGCCTACGATGACGGGATGTTTTGACCAAATTGAGTTTGGGAAAAAAGGAGGCTTTTGTCTTATTGTCCACAGATCAGATGCATCACATCATCGGGCTCAGGCAACAACACCTCCTCACGAGGCGCTCACAACGTTGACAGGAGTTGAAGGTGGTCGAACTTGGCCCGGAATAGCTTAGCTCAGCGTGTATTGCACTTTCAGTTTATCGTTATCATGCACCGCATGATTCCTCTTTGTTTTGTTTTTTTTAGGACTTGGGTGCTTGCTGGGGATGGAGAAAGGAGGCTGCGGCGGTTGTCGGTTGTTTTCCTTTTCTAATGTAAAGTGAGTGAGTGAGTGACTCACTGACTCACTGATTCATCCTTTCACTCGTCCCTTGGCTCTTCCAGGTTTTGTCTCTTCTCATCCCGCTCTTGTCTTTGATCCCCTGGTCTTGTTTTGGACTTGGGTGTATCACGGGGTCACCCAAAGTGATCCATTAGCCTCTAGGTCATCCCCCGGAAACCCGACCCTTTTTGATCATTGTCTCTTAATTATTAATGTCTATTGGTATTATTGTCTGCTGTCAGACAGTCAGAGTCACTTACTCACTGTTTCTGCGATCTCCAATGATCCCCCTGCGTGAATGTGAGTGTGTCTCAGTCGTCCACACCCACTCGTGAGGCTGTCATTCTGAGCCGAGTTGAGAGGTACTTGCGATTTGAGGCTGATTCTCACACAGATCGCATGTACCCCCTGACACTCAACATCCCTGTCGATTGGAGATTCTCCAGGACCCTCTGACGCCTGCGGCAGTTCACACACTAAACAGGTACTCAAGGGTTACCTTACTTTGAATGGATGAAAGCTTTGGAGCATGGAGCTAAGCACCCTGGGCTGCCTGAGGTAACGCGCCCCCTACAGCCGGGCTAGTTACAGTCGACCGTCCTGGACAGTCACTGCACGTAGCCATTCCCCATTTTCCCCCTTCTAGAAAACCCGACCTTAACTGGGCTTGATTCGTACCAGTCATTCACTTCACCTCTCATCACATTCACTTTCTGCCTGGTTTTTCCACTGTGTTATCTCTACCGTACTTTTCTTTTCTTTTCTTTTTTTGCTCTTTTCTTTATATGGCAATTCATTTTGTTCAACTCAATTAACCTTCTGTACCCTGTGCTTTGTTGTTATTCTACAAACTTTGTTCGCACAGCATCTGTTTGACCACCGCGTAACTCCCTCGTGTACCTACAATACAATAGTCGGTACCAGAGTTGCGTCTAGTGTGTGTGTGTGTGTGACGCAACCCCGATCAGCCTGTCCCGACTCTCTTGACTTGGAGCCTTGGACTGTCTCTGTATTCCCGTCTGTACCTACAGCACGGAAGACACTACACCCCATTCAGCAACACGTACGAATCATCAACCTGCATAATTCTAGACTCTAGGCATTGCCAATGCATTGGAGGTGCACGATAACATCAAACCATCCCTTCCTTCCATTGAGTCACCGCTGTCGTCCGCCTCTCTAACCGCCCTTTCCGCGTCCACGGTTTTGGGGGGCGATTATCTCCGATCACGCTCATCCTCTCTAAAAGCGAGTACGGACGGTCCTCGACTCAGGTCAACGGTTGGCGCTCGTATAACGTCTCAGATTGGATCGTTACCAAAGGCCCAAAGCTTCGCTTCAGTGCCGTGTTAGTCACCTGGCCTGGCCTTCAACATACCCCCCAGGCTTGCCAGGCTTATCGGTATCCATCCAGTCAGTGTAAGGATAGCGTCCAGTTAGTCCTAGGTACAGTACAGCACCCTACCCTACCTATTCCTATCCCGTCGCATTCTCTGTCCTCCACTACCCTTATCCTGCCCTGTCGCACCAGCATCAAGCACCCCAGCAAGCCCCATCTGGCAATAACTCTGGGTCTTCTCTTATGGGTGTTGGCTGTGCTTGTAGGCTGTAGCCTCTAAGGCAAGGCAAGGCAAGTGTAGAATCGCTGGATCATACCCGTGTAATCCAATCCCCAGCCGTGATCGCCATTGCTCGTGCCGTCACCATTGCTCGCTGTCACACGCATCCCCCATAGCTTCTTGTTCGTCTTTCTCCCGTCCTTTCTGTTCCTCTTGTCCTCTCTTCTTCTTTTTCTCTTCATTGCGAACGAGTCCTCGGTCTCGAATCCCATCAGTTGTTCCGCCCATCCACATCCACTAACTCTTGTGTTTGGCTCGATATAGCAGTGCAGGCGCGCAACGAGTCAAGTACCGTCTATACTCTACGCACCTTTTCGGATACCTACCTACTACCTACTTACCTCTCAACCTTGCCTCTGAGCTAAGGTCAGGTAGTATTGTCTCGTCTCGTCTTATCCCATCCGTCTTCGGCTGTCCACCCATAGGGGTCCTCAGTCCTCACCGACCACTAGCTGCTTCACCAACCATCAGCGCAGGTTCTCGCCTCTGACCTTTGGTTTATCACCTTCCGCCTGGTTGATAATCATCCCCATCCTCCTCTGTCCCCTTCTCGCCTCTTCCATCACGCCCATCGGCGCTTGCGACAGCTTCCATCTATCGATTACATGACGACCTGCTCTGTGACACACACCTCCCCCGAATCTTTCAAGCCTTAGGGCTACAAAGCAGTCCGACTATCTTCCTGCCATCGATAATAACAACCAGGAAGCCATGGCGGCCCGGCAGGAGTCCTCGACCTCCTCGGGGTCCAGGAAGTCGGGCAGTCGTGCTGTAGTAGGACAGTTCAACATCGGCTCCGAGATTGGAAAGGGTAGTTTTGCTCAAGTGTATTTGGGTTGGCATAAGGTACGACAAAGCTTCTATCCTTGCTTTGACTTGCTTCTCTGTCATCGTACCAACTTGCGTTGCTTGTTTGTTCCTGCTGCATCACTGGGGTGGCTTGTCAGACTCCTGCTTTTGGTACCACAAGTCACAGAGCAATTCATAGTATACTTCATCCTAAATAACCACTAACAATCTTGATAAAGGACACTAAGGCTGCCGTTGCCATCAAATCCGTCGAGCTCGAACGTCTGAACAAGAAGCTACGAGAGAACCTCTACAGCGAAATACAAATACTCAAGACATTACGCCACCCACACATCGTCGCCCTCCATGACTGTCTCGAGTCGACAAGCCACATCAATTTAATTATGGAATACTGCGAGCTTGGCGATCTATCCCTGTTCATCAAGAAACGAGAGAAGCTCGCCACACATCCTGCCACGCATGATATGGCCCGCAAGTATCCAAGTGCGCCGAACTCCGGTTTGCATGAGGTTGTCATTCGACATTTCTTGAAACAGCTGACTAGTGCCCTCGAGTTCCTACGCAGCAAGAACTACGTTCACCGAGATGTCAAGCCCCAAAATCTGCTACTACTACCCTCACGACCCTTCAGGGACCAAAGAAGTCGCCCTGTCATGCAAGCCAGCCAAGACTCGCTGATCCCTATCGCTGGATTAGCATCTTTACCTATGCTCAAGCTTGCCGACTTCGGCTTCGCACGTGTGCTTCCCTCCACTTCCCTGGCTGATACCCTTTGTGGATCCCCCCTGTACATGGCCCCAGAAATTCTCCGATACGAGCGATATGATGCGAAAGCCGATCTTTGGTCAGTGGGAACTGTGCTCTATGAAATGAGCACAGGTCGCCCTCCGTTCCGGGCTAGAAACCATGTCGAACTGTTGCGAAAGATTGAAGCGGCTGAGGATGTTATCAAGTTTCCTAGGGAGGTGACTATCAGTGCCGACCTGAAAGCTCTAATTCGAAGTCTACTCAAGAGAAGTCCTGTCGAGCGACTGAGCTTCGAAAACTTCTTCGCACACCAGGTCGTTACGGGCGAAATTCCTGGTTTAGTAGAGGATGATATTCCGAAGCCAGCCAGGCAAGAACCTCGAGAGGTGAGATCAGCCTTTCATGGGGGCTCGCCTTCGTTATCATCACGAAGTCCCCGACAAACCGGTTACGAATCGCCACGAGACGGCATTGCTTCAAGATCTCCCAGAGATCAGCACTCAAGGTCGCCACAAGCAGCAAGCCCAGGAGAAGGTCGGTATTCTCGGCAATCGCATGACAGTCAACGACCAACAGGAAATTCTCCTCGCGAGATCGGTGAGGGTCTTGGAATTCGCCGCCCAGTTGCACACCATGCAGCGACTGCTCCGGTTCAGCAACGTATCCAGGATAGAGGAAATGGTAGGGATAAGGTCTCACCTCCTACATCTCTTCTGAACCAGGCACGCAGGGACAGAGCCTTTGGCAATCCATCAATTACAGAAGAGGAGAAGGCGGCGCAAGATGTTGCCTTAGAGCGAGAATACGTAGTTGTTGAGAGACGGCATGTTGAGGTCAACGCTCTGGCCGATGAACTGGCAGCGAACGAGCGATTTGGTGACCCATCCTCTCAAAGAACAGGACCCATGACTCGACGATATACTCAACAGGGCGCACCTACTTCTACATCAGGAGCAATTGCCACTCCGTCTTCTCGCAACGCTTTGGTGACCCAGGGCCGCCATGACCGGAAATCATCGTACGAGAAGGCTCTCTCTGCTAGTCCCGGATCAGCCTCTAGTGCCATCTCTAAAGCGATCCAAGACGCCAGCCTGCGTCTTTTTGGCTTCAAGGTTCCCCCTCTGCGTGGTACACCAAAGGGCCCATCGCCTCCCCTGTACCAAGCTTTCCCGACATATCCAACTCCTCAGGCCCCAGTCGGACTTTTGGGCGACGGCAAGAACACTCACGGAACCGACGAAGATGGTCGAGCTGCGCAAGCCATAGAAGAGTTTGCAACACGCAGTGACTGTGTCTACGGTTTCGCCGAAGTCAAGTACAAGCAGCTTGTTCCTCTAGCACCGTCCGCTGATCATATTTTGGGCGGTCTTGAACCTGAACAATTGGAAAATGAGGAAGATGGATTGACAGTTGAGGCAATTGTTGCTCTCTCAGAGGAGGCTCTTGTTCTATATGTGAAGTCGCTCACTCTTCTCGCTAGGGCTATGGACATAGCTAGTGTCTGGTGGTCCAAGAAGAGCCGGGGAGAGACAGGCACCGGCCTATCGGCTGCTGCTGCCCAGAGCATTGTTCAGCGCATAAACGCAGTGGTTCAGTGGGTTCGACAGCGATTTAACGAGGTGCTGGAGAAGTCGGAAATCGTCCGTATGAAGCTCACGGAAGCTCAGAAGCAATTGCCTGAAGACCATCCCAGCCACCCATCTAACCACGGAACCGAATCCATTGCTTCCTCCGCGGGGGGCGCGACCAAGCAGGTTTATTTGACTCCTGGCATAAGTGCTGAGAAGCTCATGTATGATCGGGCACTCGAGATGAGCCGCGCTGCCGCAATTGACGAAGTTACGAATGAGAACCTCGCCGGATGCGAGATTTCGTACATCACGGCCATCCGAATGCTTGAGGCCGTGTTGGACAACGATGACGATTCAGGTTCGGATGCAAGAAGATTGTCGACGGGCAAAGAAGATGAGCGAGATGCTGTCAAGGAAACTAGCGGTGGTGAGCTTGACAGCGATGAGGAGGCCCATGTTCGAAAGAGTAAGTCATACATGTGTCTGTCATTCTGAACGAGGGCTAACAAGACATTAGTGATCAAGATGATCACAGGACGACTCGCAGCTGTGCGCAAGAAGCAACAAATGATTGCTGAAGCTAACAGCAAGACGTTACAGTCTTATCAGCAGTCAACACGTCGTCGAAGCGGTGATATCACACCACGCAGTGTTCCTTCGCATGCATCCTCCTGAGCTGCGGACGATGAAACTCGTAGCAAAGCTTTATGACTGATACAACGATACCTACCATACCATTCGGAGATCTTGAATGATCTCATGTCTTATCTCTATCATATTTGGATTCAAGGCGCTACGGAGCTCGGCATGCGGCTCACAGAAGCACGCCAGCAGACAGTCATTGAGTACAGGATCTATATGGAGCCGGCGTCCAGGGTTTTTGTCATTTGCGCATCGCCGGGAGAAGCATCTCATAAGTCGGCGTTTTTGGATTGCTATTAGCTATTACTTTCTTCTACCGTATTCTTTTGTTGCTATTTCCAGAGGACCACCTCTGCATTTTGGATTTGGGGCTCGCTTCGCCAAGACCTGGAGCTACAGCAGCTTTTCAGGTGGAAGATAAGAGGAGGTATTTGGGTTTATGTGTATCTGGACCGGCATAAGGGCCAGTCATTATAGGTTGAGAGTGGGAAGTTTTCAGACGTGCCATGCTATTCGAGAGTGAAGAGATGTTGAATCCAGGGAAAAGGGTGAAAATGAGAATCAATATACCCAGGTCTTTCACATTGAGCCCTGGATTTACACTTCTTTGTCCACCTTCTTAGTGAGGCTTATCTGCGGGAACTGGCAGCAGGCCGATTCGTTTTTTTTAGTGACCTTTGAATTGCTCGGTCTAATGGCTTTGTTCATTCAATGCCACGAAATGTTCTCACAAAGCCTCTGCTTGTTCAGTGACAAGAAGCTGTAGTACAGCGCATCTTGTTCTTCGTTTTACCGCTGCACAGTTGTTGGCCGTCAAGGTTGGTATATATACAGAATGGGCGCACATAGAACAGCACGAACCATATTCTTTAACTTCAAATTTACTTAACATATTGAGACAGCCATGACCGGGAATTGCTATTCTCCCAACTCGGTTCTATCCGACATCATTCGGGGGCTCGACCCTAATGCACCACCAGCTGCTCCACTTGACTTGCTATCAACTGTCTCATCTATTTTTCACCAACGATCAGAGAGGCTTCGGCGAGAAGCCCTTGCTCGTACAGACGCAGAGATCGAGGCTGGATTCGTCGCTACTCGAGAAGCACGGATCAAGGAGAAGCTCGAAGAATTGGAGGAGGAGGAGGAGGAGGAGGAGGAGGAGGAGGAGGAAGAGACATCAGAAGACGAGTGGAACGAAGATGAGTATGAAGATGAAATTCCTTCCAGGGAAGATGTCGAAGCTTTCATCAATGGCATGATTGATAAAGAAGCCACAGGCCCTGTTCTTAGGCGTGCAATAGGAGAGACAAGAGAGGACCATAGAAAGCGGATGGAAACTCTTGAGGACCGCATTCAGGGGTATCAACTCTCCAAGTTCGTGCTCGAAGACTTGCGGGGAGATCCTCCTAGGTACGTGGAAGGGTTCCCAGTGAACCTCATCAACGCCTTTTGCCACCTACGTCCTCACGTTCTCTTTATGAATACGGAGATGTTCGATTGTCTTCAGTGTCAAGTTAAAGGGAGACGGTGCTCACGAAACATGAACTATTCACCCGCCTGCGAGCGATGCAGACGCCATGGAGACCCCTGTTTAGTCAAGGACTTTACCCATCCTGTTGCAGTGTGTTGGTGGTTTGCTAGGGGTCAAGAAACCGGTGACATTGAACAGGTGGAATTAGAGTGGCTGGAGAGGCTGGTGAATAAGGGTCAGGCTGAGGGCATCCAGGCCTTGCCAGTGTGGCCTGAGGTCGGTGGTAACTCAAGCAATAATAGCGGTGAAGAGGAGATGCCTAAAAAATGGCAAGACTTCTTGAAAGGATCCGCCAAAAGGAAAATAAGTACATGGTAAAGCGCAAAGGGGCAATCTGCATGCATTTATTCTTTGTAAATATCCCCATCTATCCCATGTCAGCCTTTCCCCGTCATCAATCAAAAGAGCCAGAGCCATCTGTGGTCATAGGCAGGTTCCCAGTCAGAATCCGTAATCCCATCCGCCCAAATCTATGAACCTCGTTTCCCTCAATTATGTAGTTGTTGCACTTGAGTGAGTTCGTGATTCTCAATGTTTCCTTTCCCATGGAATTCGCATAGAAGAAAGAAGTGAAGCCCCAAAGTAACTCCACAGACCTAAATATATCCCTTCATTTTCCACCATTTCCTGACCATCTTCAGCGGAATGTGAGCTGAGATGGGTGCCGCATATTGGCCCCGACCGATCCCTTTAGCCTCACATCACGCTTGCTCTTCCGTTTCTTAGGGCTTGATGGCGGAACCAATGCACTGGTAGTGAGAGCATCTAGAGGAGTTCTCGGAACAGGAGAGATGCTGTCTGTGAGGAACTTTGACTTCGTCCTTTCGAGGGCCGAAAGAACGTTTTGCCTATAACGAGGATTGGTATTGGTAGGTGATCTTAAATGCCTCTCTAGCCCAGGGAGGGGAAGATTCGCAGTATCATGAGTCCTGGCTCTTGGGACTCTCCTGCGTTTTGATGGGAATTCAGTGTTCGCTGAACCGTTAGGCTTACGAAACCCTTGCCAAGGAGGTTGAGACTTCTTTAGACTAGTCGCAGACTCTCTTAGAGTGCCGGATGGACGCGGTGGCACCGAGAAAGACGAGGTAGTCTTACGAGTGGCAGTTCCTGGGTCAGGTTCTGCGGCTATCTCCAGAACGCGGTCTCTAGACTTTGTGGTCGTAGTTTCAAAGCGTGTAGGTGTCGTCGTGAAGTATTGGCTGATTGATGAGCCTGGGCTTCTTGTAGGTGTTGGTGGGTTGCTCGGTGCAAGATCAGGTAACACCCAAGGCATAGGTTTGAGCTTATCTTGAGGTTTCCAAGAAGCCAGTGTTCTAGAGTCCATTCGTTTGAACAGTTCCCGATTCTTCTTCGGAGAACAAAGCCATGCATGCGTCTTCGCACCATAAGCATTGATTCTCTGTAATGGGTCAACTTTCAGACAGTTCCAGACGAATTCAATCCCTTCAAGAGAGGGTTTTGTCTGCAATCCATTGAACAGTCTAGTGAGATATTCGATTATGTCTCCTTGTCCCATCTTGTTGAGCTCTGTGTCGTGGTTATCAGATGCGAGGAGGAGCAGTGCAACAACACCTAAGGACCAGATGTCGACAGCCGCAGTGTGAGCTTGCCCACCGGCTGCAAACTCCCTATGAGACTTATTAGCAAGTGGCTTGAGTCCAAAACAAGTGACGTACGGTGCTTGGTAACCTGGTGTCCCAGCATTTGTGATCATTCTGCTGCGTCGAGGCACGGCAGAATTGCCAAAGTCTGAAAGCATGACTCGATGGTACGCAATCTTAGGCGAGTACGCCAAGAGGATATTCTCTGGTTTGAGATCACGGTGAACAATGTCTTTCTCATGGAGATAGCCAAGACCACGGACAACTTGACGTATAATGATCCGTGAGTCGAGTTCCTTGACCGTGCCATGGCGTAGGATGAATGACATGAGATCACCACCCGATGCAAGTTCTGTAAAGGTGTAGCTAGGGCCATCAGTTCAAGTTTCCGTAAATATATGGATCTCACTTACAGTGAGTGTGGTGATGAGATAGCATCCACGTAAGGAAGAATGTTAGGCTATTTCAGGTTAGTAAGGCTCGCGATACAAAGCGCGAGTCGACTTACATGTCGCAGCTGGCGCAAGATATCGGCTTCCTGAAACTTGCGGCGGATATCCTCTTGAGGATTCTTTCCTTGAATCTTGTCGAGATTGATCAACTTGCAAACTAACTGCTTCTTCGTCTGGACGTCGTTTGCTAGGCAGACGACTGCTTCCGCTCCTTGCCCGAGGCAATGGTTATTGACGTGATACTTGCTTGCGAACAACTAGGGCAGTTAGTTTCAGGCCCCAGTCGGTAGTAGGGACAATTCGGGCCTACCTTGCATTCCTCCAGTTGTAAGGATGTTAACTCATGGCGAGGGGGTGGCTGATCTTGAATGACTGTAAACTTCTAGTATGGTCGAATTTCGATCACATCGCCGCTCTGTAGTAGGTAGCCAGGGCTTATATCCGGACCAGAACCAATGAGTTGGCCATTGACAAAGGTGCCATTTGAAGATTTTCGATCCCGCACATAGACATGGTTGATAGTTGGCTCATACACCACAACATAGACTTCGCAGTGGTTTCGAGAAACTGCAACGTTGAGGTCATTATCGACAGCCAACGTGCTGTATGTGTGAGCTTGTGTGACATGCATTTCATGTAGAGATTTGCTCACTTTGCACGAGGGTCTCGCCCAATCTTGAAGATTTCTCGCTCCCACACTGGAAACACTTCTGAGAAGCGGGTTAGAAAGAACCAGAAGAGGTGGAGACCATACGAGATCTTGAGGGTAGGAAGAGCGTACGCTGAGATTGGTGTTCGCTTCTGGTGTCTACTAGATGAAGATATGCAGCTGGACTTTCTTGCGACGCGCGAGCCGTATCCTCGTCCATATTGAGCTTTACAGATTTTGAATCTGGTTCATCTGCTCGTACGTGTAAGTGCTTTCTTTGCTGGATTAGTTGGCTGAGTAAGATTGGTGTAGCAAGATCACGAATTCGTTGGTTTAGATGGCGATGGTGGTTAAGTAGAAATTATTCAATTAGTGGCTAATTTTCTCGTCGGTTGCAATTCCTATTGTCGCAGTTAAACAATTGCAGCCGTTCCTTCCCTCCTTCCTTCCTTTCTGCTTCAATCGTCGGCCTGGCACTGTATGCGCAGGACAGTGCCCCACTCAATTGGCACCCTTCTCGTCGCCCACCCAAGTTTTGGTGGGGGGTCTTCCAGGTACCATGAGAAGGAACGATGGGGTTCGGTCACGTGTTGTGATTGGGGCTGCATACACAAAATCGTAATTCTGCCCCCGAAGCTTCAGAAGTTTGTTCCTTATCCCAACACGATTCTCATCCACGAAAGAGTAAGTTTACGCGACCTGACCCTGGCCTATAGCTTGTAGCTTGCAGGCATTGAGCTTGGGCTCATGCCACCGCAAGCTACTTGTCTTGTTGACGGCATTTCGCATGCGCACCACAGCTGCTAACGTCTTCCAACAGCATCGTCAATCAAGATGAGAGCCAAATGGAGGAAGAAGCGGGTTCGCCGCCTCAAGCGCAAGAGAAGAAAGATGAGGGCTCGATCGTAAGTTGCATCGCTGTCGCCGACATGTTGACAATAGCTAACCGTTTTCACAGCAAATAAACACCTCGCACCTCAACCTGACTTGACTCATCTTTCATGATGTTACGACTTCACACGCACAACGATACTCTGGCCGAAGCTGCGAACGCTACTCTGGCGCCTATGGGATGTCCCGCAACGTACTGAGCTGGGATTTGACTTCGGGAACTACGTCACGGTGGTGGAACCCCGCACTTGAGCGGCTGTTGGGCACTCAATGAACATTATGGGAATGGGGATTATGACAATTGGACGGTCGGGAACCAGGCGGTGTTAGGATCAAAGACCATCAGTCATGCTTGCAAAAGACGATGCAACGAGAACTTGATTGGCAGTTCTAAGACAAAGAAATACAGAGTATTCCTCTGACAGTTTGTGTGCTTCGTGATTGTGCCCTCGTGACACCAATTAGCTCTAGCTGGACGTTGACCAAGCTCAGTCGCGCGCTAGCTGTCGGCCAATTCTTGCAAGCCCTTCGGTCTCAGGCTAATTGCTCTATGTATGATGTCGTGTTACCAGTTCTTTCAAATGCGATTGATTTCGCCGTTCCCGAATATTAAAATTGACGATGTGTTGTGCGTGACGCTCTGTCGCATTCAGCTCCGAGGTGGTTCGACGTCACGAAACCTACAGAGCAGCGCTACCGACCTTTGTGGAGCTACTCGGTGGGTTGCAGAGATGGAATGCTGAAGATATGGAAATTTGGAGATACTGGAGCTCAGCGAAATGCATCAACCATCAATTGAATTGCATACGACAGTATATAAAATCGTCATTCTGAAACTCATCCATACGGCTCTTATATATTAGTTCCTCAACTCAATTCTTCCACATATCTCGATGCAACTGCGAGGTACGTTCTCCCCTCTCACCGCCTTCCCTGTCTGGCCGGCTAAATGGCGGGCCCTCTCTTTCTGCCGCGGAAAGTCAAAAAATTTCTAAGACCTTGTCTGTATCAACGGTACCTCTACTCAAGATTACATACGAGATCGATAATCGGCCATCCAACATGGGGAGTGAAAAGCGCAAGAGAAGCGGAGATTCTACGAAGCCAAAGAAGAAGGTTGCTATTGATGCGCCTCCTTCATCAGCGACCGTCTCTTCCGTCCTCAGACCCAAGTTCTGCCCTCCCGTGATAGGTACCAACCACCACCTCTGCTTGAGTGCGATGCGACAGATATTGACTGATCTCGAATAGCAACGGCTGTTGGGTTCCAAGTACCAAAGAACATTCCCTTTCACTCATATGCGCCCAAGAATGGAGCCAAGTCAAAAGGCAAGCAGCCTGAATCGGCTGCCGAAAAAGATTTCCTGCTGCACTCGAATGCGCATCGATCTATGGACTACACGGTCAAATCGGACGATCCAAGAGGGAAAAAGCCAGCTTTAAATCACTTCCTCGGAATCTACGACCCCAAGACAGGAAAACTTGAGGTGGTCGAGGCAAAGAAGATGACAATGCGGGCTTCAGTACGAGCAAGGCAGGGCGCCGCTGCTACTTCTGGTCAGCGCGATAATAGCCAGGTACGCCTACATCCATCTACTCTAGAGGGGCAATATTCTAACGAAGTACAGACAATGCTACAGCTCAAGACCGACCTCGGCCAGACATTTGGTACCAAGAAGGCCAAGAAGGCCATCCAAGAGAACGTCTTGAACGCTATCGCACCGCAAAAGAAGGCTGGGGAAGAGCCTGCCAAGATTGATGCAGCAGCACGTGCTATGCTCAACTCTGTCGGAGAAGTCACATCGACCATGTCATCGAGAGAGGAGTTGCAAGCGGTTGTGGATGCCGCCAAGCCTGTGCCCATTGCCAACATGGAAGCGACCGAGATCCAAGACGTTTACGATCCTAAGAAGATCATCGGAGCCGACATCCTCAAGCTGGTCCCCGTTCGAGAATGGCAAGAGAAGGTACAACATAAGGAGAGCATTCAGGTGCCGTCACGCTTTGTTGCCGCTCGGGTGAACCGCGTGGCAGGCAACGAGGAGGCGGTGGATCGACTGCGTGTACTACGTTACTTCTTCTTCGTGCTGCTTTTCTACCTCCACAGCAAGCCTGGCAAGGCCCGTGGCACCCGAACTATCGCACCTCGAGAGAAACTCAGGGAGTTCCTTGCTCCTGCACCCGAGGCTGTGATTGAGAGCATTCGCCGCAAGTTCTCCGACCGTGGCGAGATGCGCAAGTTCCACGTTGATCTGCTGATAACACATTGCTGTGTTTTCGCAAGCATCATCGACAACTTCGAGGTTGACACACAGAACCTACGTGACGATCTAAAGATCGACCAGAAGACCATGAATGCCTATTTCCAGGAGATTGGCGGTCGTGTGAAGCATGTTACAAACAAGGATACGAAACAACAGGTTAGCGTAGCCCGTCTAACGCTGCCATTGAACTTCCCCAAGCAGAGGCAATTTGCCCCAAAACGCCGATAGGAATGGCGTTCAATGGAGGCGTCTGCCGATGTGAAGAAGAATGTTTAAGAGGAAGAGTGCGAGGAGACAGTGTGAGCGGGTGGTTATTGTGATGATTGAAAAGAAATTGCATGCTGAATCTTTCGGCAAAGGAGTTTTGCGGATGGACCGGGGATGTCAATGTACCTTGGGCTTCAGTAATTCAGTGCCTACCAAGATAACGTAGCTCGAATGAATTATTCATACACGTTATATATACTTCTTTAATCGAGACACTTGTGGTTGTTTCGTGATTGGTCGTGGATATTTCAGCATGCTCCTAGCTCACCTGAGTTGTAGACAGCAAATATAACGTATTTAGAGCTTAATGAATGCTGTGTAATAACTCCAACATTATGCAACCCAGTTATCAATCTTTCTACCATCTATTGCACAGTCAACGAAGCCAAGTATTTGTTCTACAGTGATCGATCTCCCTGCAGACTTGGCTCCGGCAACATCTCCGCCTCCCATGCCGAGGCATCTCGGTACGCCAACCGAGTGGGGAGACAAGATCCGGGGTAATCAACACCCATGTAAGTAAAATACCCTAGGTTGGAGAGAATAAGAAGTCAACCTCTCCTGGTTATCCTCTTTATCATCAATCTTACAAGTCTCTTCTCCTCCATTCATCTGGTCTTCTCATTTCGAATATCCTCCGTCAGATCCTTTATACTACAGCTTTCACTATGGCAGAAGAGTCTACCCTTCAACTCGAATATCGTGGCCGTGTAGCCGTTTTGACCATTTGTAATGAACGAAAACTCAACGCCTTCAACTCAGCACAATACTATGATCTCGCTCAGAAGATGCGAGAGATTGCTACTCATGACGAGGTTTTCACTACAGTGATTTTGGCAAAGGGTCGATACTTTTCTGCGTGAGAACCCCATAGAGAATCCTGTCCACCCATGCAGACCACTGTGTCTTGAAAATGCCGGACAACCAATATAAGCATGGACATAACTGACTGTTCGCAGAGGAGCTGACGTGGGAGTCTCTCGAGAGATAGCCGGAGACGGGAAAGCAGTCCATAAGCAAGTCTTACAGGGCTTTGTCGCTCAAAACCTGAACATCACCCATGCCTTTGCAACTCATCCCAAGGTTCTCGTCGTTGGCCTCAATGGTCCTGTTGTAGGCCTTACAGCAGCGCTCATTGCATTTGCTGACTTTATTTACTGCGCGCCGTCGACTTTCCTCCTCACACCTTTCTCATCCATTGGTCTTGTTGCTGAGGGTGGTGCATCACGAGCACTGGCACTACGTCTCGGACCTGCACGAGCGAACGAAGCATTGCTCATGAGTCGCCGCATTGGATCTCAGGACCTTGAACGCTGTGGATTTGTCAATGCCATCTTTGACGAGGGCGATGATGTCAAGTTCAGGGCTAGAGTGTTGCAAGAGGTTGACGAGAGGCTGGGAGACCATCTTATTGGGGATAGCTTGATCGAAATTAAGAGGCTGATCAGGAAGCCCGAGCTGGATATCCTGCATACACAAAATGTCCATGAGGTTTTTGCTGGGCTGGAGAGATTCATGACGGGTGTACCTCAGGAGGAGTTTGCCAAGCTTGCGAGCGGTGCGAAGCGACACAAGCTGTGATGATTTACAGCTATATCATCTATACCAGAGAAGAAAATATGAAGCAATAAGACTCTACTCGGACATGTGCTCTCACCTTACTATTCTGTGTCTTTTCTTCCCCCCCTCGCTCACAAGGTACGCTGCTAAGCTAAGGTAAGGACTGACAATGTTGCACAATATCAGGACAACCACATAACATGTAACAAAAATAGATTCTACAAGGACAAAAAAAACATACAACACTGGGGATTCGCTGGTCGTCACCGACCCAACTACTAATCCAGCGCTTCGCAGCTTAACTAAGGGGGAGCGGACGGGACCCCGTGTTCTCTACGAGCTGTGGTCGTTTGTGATAAGCGGACATGTCACAATGCCCTATGAACAAGGTACTAACACTCGTATACATACTATCTTTAGTGCGGAGAGCACAGTTTAATTGATACTCGCTTCAGCAGGAGTGTCACAATTGGTAGGTTGTTAATAGTCTTCTATTGTCAAGTGTTGCGTGTTCCCTATGCTAGCAGACCAAACAATAAACTGGCTCGTTGCCAGAAGTCGTTGGCTGACTTCAAGATTCGGTGCTTTGCTGCCTCGTCTAACTTGGAGTGTCGGTAAACATTGTCCTCGAGGTTCTGGAACGAGCTGCCTGCTGATTCTGTGTTGCCGATGCAACGCCGCAAGAGGGCAATATCAAAGAGCCACTGTGTGAGGACATCCGTCTTCTGCTCGGCACTGAGACCAGGTTTCTGCTCTTCGGTAGCATCTTCAGGCTTTGGTAACTCCTCCTCGGCACTGGCCTTCTTTTCATCGGTCTCCTCTGCATTCTCGTCCTCCGTATCATCATCGTCCTTCTCCTCCTTTGCATCTACCTCGTTTGACTTCTCATCTTTGACGTCTTCCTTGTTGTCAACTGAGTTCTCCACCACTGCTACCTCCCACATTTTGCATAGTTGCTCAGTCAGGTGCTTCTTCAACACAGATACAGCCGCCTTGGTCCAGAGATCAGCCCCCTCGTCCGACATAGACAGTGATAGTGATCGTAGGAACTGGAAAACCTCTGGCGAGGGCTGATTAGGTAGCGCTGGCTCTCCATCCCAAAGTGGTCGGCCCACCACAACTCGCTGTGAAAGTCCTTGCGTGGAGAACTCTTCCAGAGTAGGCTGTGAAACTGCCACAGCCACCTTCTCATGCATCGAAGGGACAGCCTTCAGGCCAAAGCTCTTGATGGAAGGCCGCTCTGGTAACTGGTGTCGGATATCTCGTAAAACACGGAGGAAGTACATGGCTACTTTACCATTGCGCGATGACTCGGCCCGCTCATCCCAAAGACTTTGGATTTGATCTTCAAGCTCTTTGAAAGACTTATCAAGCGTGGCATCCAGCCTCTCTTGCAGCATCTGAGGATCGTCCTTGCTTAGGAGTTTCTGTCGAGCTTCGATCGTCTCCTCATCCTCGATCTCGTCGTAGTCATTATCCCAGCGTTGCCGTCTCAATTGTTCAACAACCTCCTTGACATCATCGATGACATGATACCATGATTTGTAAGAGTGCGCCGCTTTGGAAACAGCATCATTCCGTCCATAAAACCGAGACACGACCTCTTGCACAAATGGGGCAGCGCCACCCGCAAGAGCTTCATCGTAACCTTCTTCGTTCCAGATGCTCACATGTTCATCGGTGGTACCATCTTTCCATCGTCCTAAAGATGCAGAGACCTCTGACCCAACTAAGCGGAGCTTGCTGACCTTAGTATCGAGGACTTCGAGCATGCGTGAGTTGATGGCTTCGCGGAGAGAATCCTGCATTTCTGATGGGTCGATACCTCGAGCCTTCCCACCGTCTCTAATCCAAAGCTCCAAAACACTTGTTCGAAGCTCCATAATGGACTTGAATTCGGACATTGTGTTCAGCGTTTTCTTCAGTCCGTCGAGGAGAACCTCCGATCCCTTCTCGGACCATGCAGCTAGCATCTCACGAGCCTGGCTTCCATCCAGGTCGTCATGCCGGACGAAAGGTGTGAAGTATTGGATTTCTTCGTCACACCACCGTTCATAGATGTCTAATCTTAGCCCTTCAAGCTGCTTGAGGCCGGGGTCAGCTAGGAGAGGGTGGCTCTTAAGACCCGAGAGCGCCAATGACAATCTGCCTGGCACTAAAGCTTGCACATCAAGAACAGTTCTCGAATAGAGCCTCAAACCTTGAACAACGTCATCAGCACTCCTCTTCCGATTATTCTCTTCCGCCTCAAATGCTAGTCCCATAGCCTCTGCTCTCACATGGAGAAAATGGCGGAGAACGTCTCTTGCTCCAGAGCTTGTTGCTAAGCTGTATGCACATAGTGCCTTTTGCACGTCTTCCCTCTCTGTCTCATCGCCAGCTCTCTCAAAGACCTTCTCGACGTTCCTGAGCAACCTTCGTCGTAGCTTACTAACGGATGCTCTCGCGGTTTCGATGGCTTGGCGACTGCTAGTGTCAGTCGCATCGTCCGAGAGACTCTTTATCAAAAGTCGACTCAGAACCAGGACCTTTGTAGAAAGTACCAATCTATCTCCCTTCTTGACATTGTCGCCCAGTCCACCACTGCCCTTAAGTATTCGCCCAACAACTAGGACACAGGCGTCGAGGAGCCTTAACCGTGCTGCGATAGAGGTAGCGTATTTGTTCTCCTTCGCGACAAAATTTGCGAGACCCGTAGCCTTGGCGCTGATCACAGCTCTACCGCATCGGCCACCCATCTTGCCTAGAAGCTCCTGAACGACATCGTTGTCATCGCGCATGTGCACAATAGTGTCCGCTGTACCGAGCAGATCGCGATATGAGCTTCCGACCTGAGTGCGCAGGCGGGTAGACTTTTCTTCGATTGCGACATGGAGGCTTTTGTGAATAGTTCGGATCTGTGGGAGGGTGTTATTCGGAGAGAAGATCTGGGCGGATGAGGTGAGCTTGGAAGTGTCGATATCGGCCATTGTTGCGCGAGAGCTATAGGTCGTATAGTATTGGTGTTACCTATTGATAGGCATCTGTTCAAAATCTTGTCGCACCCAGGTTCGTACGGTCGTTGAAATTTGAGGAGAGGCGTTGGAAAGTTGTAGGTTTGCTTAAGGGAAGCTGTTCAAGCAACGTGGAGGTTGGCCCCGCCATACAAGGGTCGACCCGCCATAAAATAGGTGATAATCAGGGGACTTAAATGTACATTGCGGCAGTCAAGTAAATGAATATTCACAAAATTGGATGAATTCTTTTATGACGCTATTAACCAAATCCTTAATGAATTTAAAACTATAGTCTTGTGCTCTTGACAACAGCTGTGTTGATACCTGACAGCTCTCCTTGGTATCCTCCCTTGGGCTCGCCGCCTTGCCAAACAGGCTTCATGCTCTTCAACTTCTTTTGCTTCGCCTCGTACTGCTTGCGCTTCTTGACTCTGGGGTTCCTAACGTCCTTGCTTCGCTTGGGCGCTAGACCCTTGTTCTTCTCGATAGCATATGTGATCTTACGCTTGCCATCCTCACCAAGCTCCTCCTTCTCGACAACTCGATCTGCCTTGCTGGCAGCAGCGTATGCTGCGTAGCGGGCGGCCTTGTCCTCCTTGTTCTTCTTTGACTTTTGTGCCACCATATCGTAGTACTCATCTTCATTGTCACGAACAGTCTTGGCCGTTGTGGTGTCCTCATCGTCACTGTTATCGTCAAGGTCTGCTCCAAGCTTGGAGTTCTTCTGTCCACGTCGCTCAGCCTCAGCGTTGAGACGCGCCGCACGGTCTCGAAGTCGTTCACGGTGAGGAATATCCATATCACCACCGGCATCCCTTCCAGCGCCAGCACGCTTGTTCGCCTTCTGTACGATTTGAGATGTGTAGAACTTGAGACTCTTCTTGCGGGCGGCCTTCTCAGCTGCGGTTCGCTCATCAAGAACGTCCTCTTCACCAAAGTCGGAATTGTCATCGTCTTGTTCGATAGCAACAGCCTTCTTGGACCTCTTGGATTTCTTGCCGGGAAGAGGTAGATCATATAGATCAGCAACAGCTGCTTCTCCAGCCTTGACCTTCTCCAGCTTTCGCGCCAGTTTCTCAGCAGCAGCCTTTTCTTGCTTCGACGACTTCTTGCTCTTCTTTGTTCTCTTCACCTCAGCCTCCAGATTCTCAACACCCTGCATCAATGCATCATCGTCGATATCTGAAATAGCGTCGCCATCGAAACTCTTGGTTGACTTGAGATCCTTGACCTTTTGCCATGTCTCTCGACAATTCATCAAGGTCTCCATGACCTCGTGGTCCCGTAGCTCGGTAGGATCAATAGTTTTCTGCACCTTTGCGTTATCTCTTGCTGGAGATGTCAGGATGGCAAAATAGCTCGCGAGAGCAGCAACGTAACAGCCGGCCACCCAGTACTTGACGGCTTCTAGTGATTGGCCCGAGAGACCCTGGGCTGACTTTTGCAAATCCACCAAAGTAGGTTGCAGGTTCTGGAATTCCTTGACGAGGGGCTCGAATTCGGGATAACGGTTCTTGAGAATTGTATATCGCTCTTCGGGGCTCATGTCGTCGGTGATCTCAACTTCCTTCAGGACTTCTGTGATCGTCTCTTCGCCCTCACCATGTTCTTGGCCCTCGGCTAGCCACTCGTCACCATCAAAAATGAAATCCTCCTCAGCCATCTTGGAAAGCTTCTTCTGCTGAAGACGCTT
>NC_030994.1:1360232-1369639 GCF_000149955.1 Fusarium oxysporum f. sp. lycopersici 4287 | reverse complement strand
CGCCCTCCTCCTCTTCCTGGCCAGCTTCGTCATCTGAGACTGCATCTTTGGATGCTGAGCCCTTGTTTTTACGCGGTTGATCATCCCGGTCGTCCTCCTCTTCTGAGTGGGAGTCCTCGTATCCAAGAACCTCTTCATCGGACAGCTCGATATCGTCATCTTCTTTCCTTCGACGTTTCGAATCTGGCGCTTCGTCGAGCAGTATTTGGTCTCGGTTCATGAAGTACTCGTCTTCTGAGTCGGCAACATCCTCATAGGTAGTGATAGGTCCAAGGCGGGCTTCCGAAGGATCAAGTTCTTTGGGGCCTGATAGCGCATTACTGCGCCCTGATGCCTTTCTCTTTTTAGCCATTTTCGCGGGCTGTGGGGAATTCGAATGGGTAGAAAGAAGAGACTTCTAAAGTTTTGCGTAGCCAAAGTTGCGAAAATAGCCCGTCGCAGTCGCAACTTTTTCTGAATTTTTAGCCGATAAGAGATAAGAGTAGCCCACCACCAGCCACACCCACGCCACAATTCCATCAGCCATATCCGGAAATAAAATGATCGGCTGTATAGATCAATCTGGCGCTTTGGCTGACAATAAAGTTGGCATGATGGGAACCAATTGCAACACATGGCCAGTCTCAGCTTACATGATTCAGAACACACATGATCATCGGCCGCGTATGTAGTCTCAGACAGTCCAGATCCAAACAAATGCCTCGTTTGAGGGGTTGATCAAGCATTGTCTTTGCTGTGTAGCTTCATCACCAAGATGCCTTGTAAATTGTCGGCCAAAGCCCGAATGATTCGTGAGATTCAGCATCCCACTTCCAAGATCGTCTCCCTGATATAAGCCCTTGTCAGAACCACTTCGTCAAATGCGTAGCACATTACTTCCGCTACGGCACATGCAACGACAATGGCTTCGAGTAACACCGAGTTCGGGTCTGTATACAATATGTATGTATCATCGTCCCTTCATTTTATAGTAGATGACATAGAAGCACTTCGATATCAGAATCACAAGCAAATGAATCTTCCATTTAACCGTTCCATGCGCAACAAGCGCTTAACGCTAGCCGCCTACGGCAGAAAGTGGACGTAGCTTGAGTCAGCTACCTAATGCTTTGGTGGGGACTCCTTACAGCACAATGACGAAATGCCGAAGGACTTCCCTCGGGTAGTGACAGGTACTTTTGAGTCTGGGCATAACGCGTAGACCGCTCATGTACCTCCAGAATGCATGTTGTGCTCTGGTGGCTGACCCCCTGTATTCTTTATTGCGTTTCATCATGTCTGTAATATGTCCCTTGTCCCTCTCGAGTCCGCTCGCCTGGGAACTTTCGGTAGAGAAGAGTTTATTGTATTGTGAAGAAAGAGAAAAGAATACTCTAGAAATAACAGTAAATAGAATGTTGACTTGGACGGGTAGGTGAGTTTGATTCAACGTTAACGTTGACGTTGACGACGATTCGGCGCATTTGTTACCGAATGTGGCAGGTTGACGGTTGAAGAGGCCAATAACAATAAGAAAACAACCTTAAGTTAGCACCCCTCGCTCTCTCCAAACCTTGATCTAGCTCCGGTTATCGATGAGAATCTTCCTTTCTCTTCTCCATCTCTCGATTCTCCGTGTCGTCGTCGTCAGGCGGCCTCTATTTGTACCTGATCACCCCCCGCCATCTTGATTTAAAGTCCAGTCACGCTTGGCGCGCCTCCACACTCCCGCCAACGAGGGTCACCTGGACCCTGAGAAGGTGACGGTGTGACAACCAACGAACCATCAAAGTTCTAGGACGAAGCACGGGCACGGGCGTCGCGATATACAGTACTCGGACCAGATCGTCCTTGTGTCCCAGTCTCTGTTTCACTTGCAGCTGATCTTTATCTTCCCTTTATCTCCGGAGCAGGCGCCTTGCTTTAAACTCGTATCGCCCTTGGAGCTTGCCTGTCACTCCACTCCCTGCTCCTTCAACTTCATTTCCACCATAGTTTCATTCCATCATGGCGGGACAAGAAGCAGAAGGCTCCGAGCCGCCCTCGCCACGGACTACACGAAGGCGGAATCCTTTACAGCGGAATGCTTCAACAGGAGAACTGGACGAGCGAACCCCCTTGCTCACAGCTTCAAGGTCGCGCATTCGTATCAGTGAGCAAAGCTCGACTCGTCAGCAAAAAGGATCCTTATCGCGGGACCACAGCTACATAGGTGCGCTCTTCAAGAGTATATTAATTCTGACTCTAGCTAATCATGTTTTGTGTCTCAGGTGCCTATCATGGCTCTCGAAATCATAGCCGGCATCCCTCGTGGAGCTCAAGACTGGTTAACGCCCTGTCCGACCGCCATGAGTCCTCTATGGCCGAATCGAAAGGCACAATTTTCCCTGATGAACGCATGTGGTACGATCAATTCACCAGTACCGACTGGGTGCATGACGCAATCGCCGATTCCTACAGGGTCAAGGAGCTACGGAGTCGTAAGGACTTCTGGGGCAGGGTTCGCATCATCTTTGATGGCGCCCAGGGCTGGATTCTGAGTGCTCTCTGTGGCTTTCTCGTTGCATTGATGGCATACACAGTAGATGTTGCCGAATCTACTGTCTTTGATTTCAAGGAAGGCTACTGCAGCAAAGCTTGGTACCTCAGCAGAAAGGTCAGTAATTCATGATGCGCACCTTCTTCAGCTTGTCCTTAGAACGAAGGTAGGCTAATATTGACCTTAGAGATGCTGCGCCGAGGAAGCCTGTGAGGACTGGGTAAGGTGGGCACATGTTGTGAACAGTCCTTCCGGAGACATCTGGAGAAGCTTCGCGATTTACATGGCCTTTGTTCTCGCCCTTGCTCTCATTGCCTGTTGGATGGCACTGTGGACAAAAACAGTTGTCCCATCTGCGTATCAACTGACGACTCTAGACGAGAACCTGGCTGTTGATGAACCCACACAGACATATGACGACTTGAACCCAAGTGAATCTTCGACACCTCAACCGCAACCCGATCCAAAGCCAGAGAATCCCCCTATGGTCTACTATTCTGCAGCTGGCAGTGGAGTTGCCGAGGTTCGCGTTATTCTGAGTGGCTTCGTTTTGCACGGTTTCCTGGGTGCCAGGACCTTGATTATCAAAATGGTAGCACTGATTCTAAGTGTCGCATCCGGTATGAGTCTCGGAAAAGAGGGCCCGTACGTTCACATGGCTGCCTGCGTTGGCAATATCTTGTGTCGATTATTTTCTAAGTACGATCGAAACGACGGAAAGCGAAGAGAGGTTATTTCAGCAGCCGCAGCCGCAGGAGTCGCCGTTGCATTTGGTGCGCCACTAGGCGGAGTACTGTTCGGCCTTGAAGAAGTTTCATACTTCTTCCCTGCGAAAACGCTGTTCCGAACCTTCTTCTGCTGTATCGTCGCCGCGCTGTCCCTCAAATTCCTCAACCCCTACGGTACACACAAGATCGTTCTCTTTGAAGTGAGATATCTGGTCGACTGGGAGTATTTCGAGCTTGGAAGCTTCATATTTGTGGGCATCATTGGCGGTGCACTGGGAGCGCTCTTTATCAAAGCCTCCAAATACTGGGCTCAATCCTTCAGAAGGATCCAGCTGATCAAAAAGCACCCTCTGCTGGAGGTATTCCTTGTTGCACTGGTAACGGGATTGATGAGCTATTGGAATGCTCTGACAAAGCTTCCCGTTGCTGAGCTGCTTCTGAATGTCGCATCGCCGTGCGAGGGTTCCAGTACTGACTGGGAAGAACGAGCATTGTGCCCTGGGGCTATTGATGAGATTCCCCCTATTCTGTTTGAACTGTTTGTTGCTCTCTTGATCAAGGGTTTTCTCACCGTTATCACTTTCGGCATTGTAAGTTTGATTCGGAACGAGCTGTGGTATAAACTAACACACCCAACAGAAAGTTCCTGCTGGAATTTATGTACCATCTATGGTTGTCGGAGGTTTGATGGGCCGGATAGTCGGCCATATGGTGCAGTGGGCCGTGCTACGTGTTCCGGATTGGGCTATCTGGGGAGACTGTGCATTCAACAGAGACGGTTCGTGCATCCAACCTGGTGTGTATGGTCTCATCGCAGCCGGTGCCACCATGTGTGGTGTGACAAGATTGTCTGTCACACTCGCAGTTATCTTATTCGAGCTCACGGGTAGCCTTGATTATGTCTTGCCCTTCTCTCTCGCGATCCTCGTGTCCAAATGGACAGCTGATGCTATCGAGCCCAACAGCATCTATGTAAGTCTTTTTTTTTTTTTTTTTGGCCAACGTACCGAGCAGCGACTGACTTGTACAGGACCTTCTCACCAGCATGAATTCATATCCATTCTTGGACAATAAGCATAAGCCGATCTTTACGGAAGACCTAGCTGACATTGTGCCACGGATTCGCAAAGAACGAATTATTGACATTACGAACTCACCGGTTGTACCTGCTACCAGCTTGAGAATCAAACTCGAGCTTCTGCACAGGGCTGGCGAACTCGATGGAGGACTGCCAATTGTGCGACATGGTATTTTGGTTGGGCTGATTCCTGCACCTGATCTTGGATATGCTCTTGATCAGTTAGAAGACGAAGCAACGAATCTTTGCCTCATGGATCACGTTCCTAGCATTGACGAAGATGAGGGAGAACATGACCCCACAGACTTTACACCTTACATAGATCCTGTGAGCATTCCGCGATATGTGCTACCTCGCACACCACTGACGAGTAATAGGCACCCGTTGCGCTGGATATCAGATCACCAATGGACTTGGTTTATGAGCTTTTCGCGAAGCTCGGACTCAGGTACATCTGTGTGCTGAAAGACGGCAAATATGCTGGAATGGTAAGCATTTGCTGACTGTTGCTTGAAATTGATGTTCTGTTTATGATGCTAACCTAGCTACCAGACCCACAAGAAGACCTTTGTCAGATATATGCGGGAGCATGAAAAAGACATTTAACTTGCAAGCGATTCAGGAGTTTTGGGCATTGTGGGCGTTGTTTCTGTGATACAGGCATGGCATTGGCATTGCATATCTGGTAGCGAGTTCTTTTGGGCATCAGAATCGGACGCATCAACATGATGGTTAACGCAGTTGATAAGGATGGAAGAGCCGCGTCTTCTCTAACTTATAGATTGGCATTGTGGCAGCATGAGACTTTTATGGCCACGCGGAGAATCGAGGCAACTTGTTACTCTTTGAATTGACTAGAAAGATCGGCTAACGTGGAGAATATTGTCTTCAACTCATGTGATTGTTATCTTGTTCCAATGTTTATAGATAGACGACTGTCTAGGCCATCGATAGAGCCTCCAGTCTCCCTTAACCTGCCCAAAAGGGCAGGCTTCTGGATGCCAAACGCACTAAAAGCAACGCCTGGCAGCCGAGAACTCGGACGGCTCCGAGACCGGAACCGGCCCGGTGTGTGGAACGGGAACGACGGCTACCATGTCTGGGGGTGAATCTATGCTGTATGGGAGATATGCTGCTTGTTAAATAGCAAATAAATCCCCACTCGGTAGAAAGATCACCAAACAAAGTAAGCAATCATGTCTCAAGGTGAGTTCGGTGAGGAATAGTGGTCGGAAATTCTGACTAGATTGGTGTAAGTACTGTAGCTAGAAGGCGTATCAGGATCTGAGCGCCGTTTTATACCAAGTGCCCCAAGATATGGAGATACCTACCCCGCGCCTTGACAAGTTTGGTGGATTTGGAGAGCGGGCCATGGAATCAGGAAGGTCAACCCGTGAAAGGGTGAATTGATTCTGTTATCAAACAGTACCTGGATTGCGACAGTGCCGTGGAGGATATGTAAATACGCAGTGGGTGGCAACCGGTCACGGGGCGTTCTTGAGTGTGAGATAGGCTGCAATAATGGTTGGACAATGCATCCATGGATGTTATCGGTACGTATTTGTGTAGTATCTGACCCCTGCACAGTAGACATGTCGGTACTGCAGTCTGTTATCGAGATCTGGGTCTGGGTTCATCGTGGGTAAGGTGAAGGCGGAGGTGAGGCACGGGCCTCGATACCAAGACAGGGCGAGATTGAATTGGAAGAGCAAATGGTCTCGTAGACGATGTTGAGATCAACAGTATTATCCAAATAAATCAATTGTGTCTTGCAATTTGATATGGAGGCTAGTCATGACAAGAACCCAATGTCACAAAAGATAACTGATAGCGGAGAGAATCAGAGGAGCTAAGAGATGCTGTAGGCGAGCTGGGGCGCTACAGCTTCTTACCTATTACGGCAAGTTTTCAACACGTCTAACTTCACCCCTCCCTCTTTCCTGTTTCCCTCCGCTGTCTCTCACCAACTTCCGCGCTCCGCTTGGTCAATTTCTTGAGAGCGAATGCGGGGGAAAGAAACATTTTTAGTTTTCAGTTGTAAGCTTTGGGGCTGGACTGGGACATCATGACTACCCTACCCCCGGTGTTGGGCAGGTGAGGTGAGAGCCGGGTCCGAGTAAGGACCCTTCCTTTCTGGGTTCTGGAGAAGTGATACATTATAAAAGGGCTGACGACAACCTTCCTTCCTTCTCTCCCCTCCTCTTCCATATCTCCCATCTGTGTGACATTCTCATACCTTCAAAGCTTCTATCTTAACAAGAGTGAGTTTCCCCTCTCAATTTGGCTTCTATCATGGTTGCATCTCGTGACCCTGTTTGCTTATCATGACGACACGCTTTCATTTATGCTAACGTTCTTTCCTCACTTAGCAGGCAAACCACAACTCCAATTCATACCTCACGGTCGAAGCGCTTTACAAGACATTCACACTCTTCATCAATTGCAACTCTTAGTCATGTCGGCTTTCCGCGCTGGCATGGCCGCCCGGCCTGCTGTTCAAGCTGCCCGAGCTGCAGCTTGCCGCTCTTTCGCTACTTCGCGCAGCATGCGAATGGCTGCTGCTTCTGAGAAGACCTTCTTCGCTGGCGAGCCAGAGGCCCCTACGGTCAAGACAGCTATTCCTGGCCCTAAGACCAAGAGTCACATGGATGAGCTCACCAAGGTCTTTGATACTCGTAGCGCAAACATGCTTGTCGACTACACCAAGAGCAAGGGCAACTACATCGCCGACCCCGATGGCAACGTGCTTCTCGATGTGTAAGAGTCAATTGAAAGCCAGCTTCATCACGTAACACTAACGAATAAAATAGCTTTGCTCAGATTGCTTCAATTGCAGTCGGTTATAACAACCCTGCCCTTCTCAAGGCCGCCTCCAGTCCTGAGATGGTGAACGCCATTGTCAACCGACCTGCCCTCGGAGCCTTCCCCTCTCACGACTGGGCCGATCTTCTCAAGTCCAGTCTTCTCACTGTTGCTCCCAAGGGTCTGGATAATGTCTTTACCGCCATGGCTGGCTCGGATGCGAACGAGACTGCCTACAAGGCCGCCTTTATGTGGCGCCGACAGCAGGAGCGTGGTGGCCCTGAGGTTGATTTCAGCACTAAGGAACTTGACAGTGCTATGAATAACCATGCCCCCGGAAGCCCTAATCTCTCTATTCTTTCTTTCAAGACCGGCTTCCACGGTCGTCTCTTTGGATCGCTTTCTACTACCCGCTCCAAGGCTATCCACAAGGTCGACATCCCTGCTTTCGACTGGCCTCAAGCGACTTTCCCCAAGCTCAAATATCCTCTCGAGGAGAACGTGGAGGAAAACAAGAAGATTGAGCAGGCTAGTCTTGATGAAGTAGAGCACCTTATTAAGAGCTGGCACCTGCCTCCTTGCGCCGTTGTCGTCGAGCCAGTCCAGAGTGAAGGCGGTGACAATCACGCTTCGCCTGACTTCTTCCGCAAGCTGCGAGCCCTGACCAAGAAGCATAACATTCTACTTATTGTCGACGAAGTCCAGACTGGTATCGGTGCTACTGGCAAGTTCTGGGCTCATGAGCACTGGAACCTCGAGACACCCCCTGATATCGTGACCTTCTCCAAGAAGGCTCAAGCTGCCGGTTTCTACTATGGCGACCCGGCTATCCGCCCCAACAAGCCTTACAGACAGTTCAACACATGGATGGGTGACCCTGCTCGCGCCATCCTGTTCAAGGCCATTGTCGACGAAATCAACAAGAACGACCTCGTCAACCACACCGCACGAGTTGGTGATCGCCTCTTCAAGGACCTCGAGTCTCTTAGCAAGAAGTACCCCGGTCAGATCGAGAACCTCCGTGGCAAGGGTCAAGGTACATTCATTGCCTTCGACAGCCCCAAGCGTGACCAGTTCCTGGCGGAGGCCAAGAAACTGGGTGTGAACATCGGTGGCAGTGGCGCCAGTGCCGTTCGTCTACGACCTATGCTCATTTTCCAGCAGAAGCACGCTGATATCCTTGTGGACACAATTGAGAAGATTGTTAAGCAGTAAAAGGGGGAGTACAGGAGGACCATCAAAATAGCTATTTAAGGACAGTGGAGTTTGGGATTATCTGAATAAATCAGAAAATGTTTTTAGCGAAGACCTAGGAGATCCAGATATTTCTTTTATCTCGAGGCCGAAATCTGGAATGGACTAGGCACACTTGATTGGGTGTTATGAAGCCAAGGATAATGAGGGTTAATGCAATCAACATCAGCGTCTTGCTTTCTTCATACACTTCCTTGCACCTGCTTGAGCATGATACTTTTTGTCGTGACATGCTTCCCTCTTCAATAAGCAGACAGATGTCTACTTTCCTAAGGGAGGCAATAACTTAGGACCTCAATCCTAAATGATAAAAGTACTTAGATAAGTTATCATAATCCAAGAGGCCTCTTTAATGAGTTTGTTTTTGCATCCTTTGTTAAAGGTCACAAGTTCTTTTTGCTCTCCGAGGCTGTCATATGTCGAGTAGGTATGCAAATTGTATCCAATTGCGCTTAGGCAAGGAATGCAAGTTTGTGTCTCACTTGATACAATTGTTATTAGTTCATAAACTCTGTCTATTGGTGCCTGTATACGGTCCTGAAGATGTCCTGAAGTTCACGCCTCCTATTAGTCTCCCTGCTTTACAGGTTACGTGAGAGTCAAACCAGCTGCTCTCTTATCATTGGCCTTTGTCTATGCCGTCCTCATCAACCTTAGACCATCATTAACATCCATGCCTAGCATTATCGTATCAACTATCCCACGAGTAGTCGATGAAGCCCCCTTGTTCTCCCTCGTTTGCTCATTCAGAAATGTTTGTGTCATCTCCCTAAGTCTTTCTCTAACGTCGATTCGTGGTCTCCTTATCCGATTTTGGTTTTGTTTCTTGCATCTGATCTGATGCTCTGCTTTGCATTATGCGACTTTGGTCGTCAGTTCCCATCGGCTGCAATGAGCTTGATCGTTTGTTTGGAGAACCTTCTTGCTTTTGCACGCGCGGGTACCGCTTCACTAAGGGATCTCGGGCGGTTAGACATCTGTTCTCCATGCTATCAGAGTATTAGCTGACGCCCAACAGACGAAATGC
>NC_030994.1:1344896-1359929 GCF_000149955.1 Fusarium oxysporum f. sp. lycopersici 4287 | reverse complement strand
TGTTCGGGTTGCTGAATGTGCTGCAAATGGGGCCCAGGAGTCATAGCGGGTTGGCGTTGGAAGTTGGCCGGTGAGTTCTGCGCCGGAAAAGGTGAGACAGAAGAGAAAGAGCTTGATCACTGGGAAGTTGGCCGTCGATGTTGTTTTGAGTGCTCGATTCTTCTTCGCTAGCTTTCCGCTTTGTCCCACGCTGTCCTATGTACATGTTCTGAGCTGTCTCCATACACTGAGCCATGTTGCGGCCTATAAAGGATGTTTAGTTTGGGGGATCGGAGGTAGTGGCTACTCTACTTACCATTCGGGAGTTGCATTTGCATCCAGTTTGGCTCAATATGGCGAACTAGATTCTCCAAATATTGGACATCTAATTGACTGTGTTTGATTATTTCGGCAAGGAGATGCCGCTGGAGTTTGGTCAGTTGAAGAACTTCAGGAGGCTAGTATGGCAAGATATACCTTCTCCTGATCATTAAATGGCTCCATGCTGAGATCTTTTCTTGGAAACTACCTTGGTGAGAATGAGGTTTGGAATAGGCCCAAAAGTAGATGTTGATGTGAATTCTCATAAAGTCTCAACCACGAGAAGAAGTGAAAGTCCATCGAGGACTAGATCCTCTTTCTGCGAAAGTCTTTACAAAGCGAATGTCGTCTCTGGGCGCTTCCGTCAATAGACTCATTGGAGGTTGATGGCAAGGCGCGAAAGGATCGAAGAGTTTGTGGAATCTTGTGATATATTGTATTTAAGGGCCACGATATAGCCTATCGATGGACCCAGCCAACTGGCTTGGAGACGTCGGGTACGACGAAAGGAAGCGACTCGCTCAAGATGCTGCGGTACATGTGATAGCGGATGGATGAAGAAGCGAGGATTGCTACTTCTAGCCAGACGCGGGAACACAAGGTCTGGACTGAGATTCTCTCTGTGCTGGAACCTGTAAAAAAACGAAGAGAGTCGTTGATAATTCCTGGGTAAAGTTGCAGGTTTTGAGAGGATATTGCCTGGTGTAGTGAGATTGCCTTATGGGGTGCGTTTTCGACCGGTTCTTAAAGTCCCAAGTCTATTCTTGAGCGGAGCGGGACTTGGTTTCGCTAACTTGTGAAGTAATAAAGGTGAATCTTGGGGAGATTCCCTTGACAAGGGATGCTCGTTTGTGTAGATACCAGATCACACTGGCGATGTTAATATAACAAGAACCGCAATGGTGAATATAGGTAGTAGGTAGGTAGGTTTTGGTGACAATGCTGGTGCAAGTAGACTAACGGGCGAGAGACAGATAATGACAGACTCAGTGTCAGTGTCAGACCCTGGATGCCTCCTATAAGGCAGACAGAGGGTGCACAGAGACAACGACTACCTAATTCGGATCGAAGCCGCCAAATAGATTAATCGGGTTGCCCAATATTCAAGTACCGCCTCAGCCCGTTTGTAAACTGCTGCACATGATATGGTAGATAGCGCGGGAGTGGCCGAGAAAGCAATGCACAAGATCCAATGCGATCCAGCACCTTTCATCTCATTATCCCCTGATGAGATGAGATGCAATGCGATGTAATGAGATTGTGCATGCGCAGTGCATGTACATGTGCGTGTGTTGCGTGGTACAGCTTAAGCCGATTCCTGGATCTGGAAATCCTCCTATCCATGTTTGTGAGTGAGGCGCTGATCTGATATGATTATGACTATGACTACCACCAATCTTGGATGGCAAATCAAGCTGACAACCAAAAGGCTTATTGATTTGAGTAATTGCGTCGAGAGGCCTCTAAATGTCTCACTTGGAGAGCTCCAATTTGCCCATAGTCCCTGTTTCTTTAATGACTGTGACCCTGCCATGATGCACCACTGCAGCAGTCACTCCTCGGACAAAAAATAGGTGCATCAGGACGGGTCTAAAGAGAACTCAAAGGACCAATCCCGCTAGAACCTGGAGGCGCCTGACTCGGAGTAGGGGGCTTATCGAAGGGGGCCTCTGTAGACGGTAGACACATACTCCATGTCCCGTGCTCACAGGCTCAGCCCATCGATACACACCAACATGGATTTGGCGATGTTCCATTGGCTTCTCGCGTATGCGGCTGGTGCCGTATTTGTCCTTGTTCCATCCATGCCCATGATGGATGTGGCCACCAACCAACGATGAGCTCAGCCTGGTTTTAGAGTGTAATGTACTGTAGTATCCTGTGCAAGGCAAAGTCAGCGACTATTAATCAAGAGTTGCCAAGCTATTTACCGTCAGGGTTGGGCAAGGGGCTGTTGGTGCAACTCTCTGGAACCTGAAGAGATGGGCTGAGGCCTATTGGCCAGTTGACGACGGGTCCGTGGTTTCAGGCCATTATTCTCAAGAGTTTGTTGTCTCTTTGTTGCTGTTGAAGAGAAGAATGACTGGTCATTGATTTGGTGGTCGACTCGTCGTATTTCGCCGGAGTAGCACTGGCCAACTGTTCGTCAAGACTCCAGGCCGGTACGTAGACTCTCAGCAATCTGATGTAAGTCCAAAGACTGCATCACTTCAACTTTCAAGTGACAGTTCATTATTGCATAAAAAAAGAATAGGCAGGGCGTTAATCAACCGCGTTAGACAAGAGAGCACATCTCCCTTTTATAACCAGGCCCAGCCATGGCGTTGATCTTCTAGACAGGCATTAATGCACAATGAGCTGGCAACGTCTGACTGGGCCCTATTCGAAATAGCTAAGAATGAGAGCCATGATTATTGTTCAGGCTATAATACCAAGCGATTAATTGCATCATAGGAAGCAAAATTCATAAAACCAACAATTAATTAACTCGTGAAGTTAACTGATCTCGTCGATTGGCATTGATAAGGCCTGGATACAATATCACGGACTACTCCATCTTACGCCCATGGAATAGCCCACCGGATGGTTCCGACGAGCAGATTCAAGATCGAAGCCTCCACGATATAATATCTTCTCCCTCTCTCAAATCTTCAGTTCTAATCCGTCAATACTATACTCCAATTCCATCATGCAACGCATTGTCTCGAGCTCCATGCACGTGATACAATCTCTTACAACAGCAGCCGGCCGACAATTTCGTCATCGCTCGTTCTTGATTAACCTGAAAGCTTCAATGTCCTCGGTATCAAGAGCTCGCGTAGCTGTGCTTTACCAAAGTCTCGACCCTCCCGTTATTGATGGGATTCAGAAACCAAAGAAGCCCGGAGGTTCGTAGATTTATCCTTTCTTTGCCCAATTCACTGTGTTTGCTTAACTGTGTTCGCAGGTTACATGGACTCCGGCGCCGATATCGCCTACAACTTGAGCCTATCACCGAACGTCGAAGTTATCTGCCCTCACAATGATCCCAACCCAAGTGAACAAGCTGGATGGTCGTTTCCCGATACCGAGGATGGTATTCTAGAGGCTGTCAAGAAGGGCGCAAGCCATATATGGGCCAACACGATCCTCTTCTCTTCGCATCCTCTTCAAGTATCGGCTCATCTCGCTGAGCATCAAGACCATGTTAAAGTTGTGGGGCAAGGCCCGTTGATTGCTGAACGATATGACGACAAAGAATTTGTTAACAATCTACTGCGGAAACTTGGCGGGTTTACTATGCCACGAGCATGGACCATAAATGAGAGCCAAGGTACTCAAGGGATTCTCGAGAAGCTTAACCTCCCTTTCCCGATTGTCGCAAAGCCTATACGTGGCCGTGGCAGCCATGGCGTTCGTGTCTGTCGCAGCTTGAAGGAACTCATTGAACATGGACATGCCTTATTTAAAGAGTCACCCTCTATCATGTTGGAAGAATATCTTGCCGGCGAAGAGGCGACTGTTACGGTTATGCCGCCTATCTCTAGAGGAGGTAGATACTGGGCATTGCCTGTTGTGACGCGTTTCAACCACATCGATGGCGTTGCTCCCTACAATGGCGCCGTCGCAGTCACAGCAAACTCAAGGGCGATAAACGCCGCGGAGGGGACCCAGGCAGCATACAAACAGGTAGCAGAGGAATGCGAAAGGGTGGCACAAGAGTTGGCAGTGACAGCGCCGATTCGAATTGATGTCCGCAGATTCAAGAACTCGGCCGACTCCAAGTTTGTCTTATTTGACGTGAACATGAAACCGGTTTGTTCTGTCCTTCCCGAAGCGCTCGAAGTGTGGCTAATGACTTTTGTTTACAGAATATGACGGGTCCTGGTCGGCCTGGGCGCGAGGATCAAGCAAGTCTCACCTTGTTGGCTGCAGAGGCCCTGGGTTGGGACTACCAAGAGTTGCTGAGGCGCATTTTGGGTACCTCGTCCACGTTGAGGACGCTCAGAGACCTAAAGCCTCGAGAATCGGTGTGAATTGATATGAAATGATATAGTCACTGATAGTAGTAGGTTAAAGGTTGTTCGCAGTGGCTTACTACTGAGCTGTACGCAACTGGAGGAATAGCAATTATGGCGCGCGTAGTTGCCTCGGTCGGGCCTTTTGCGTCGGGCACTCGGGGCCATAAAATTCCGACAAAAGATGCTGCTTGCTATTTGCTTTGCCTTGGGTTTGTCCTGGGTCGGAATGAGTGTTCTCGACTCGAATTGGCTTTGTCCCTCCCGTCGTCTTTTGTAATCGTCGATGCACGGTCTCAATGTGCCCTGGCTTCTTTGTCTCGCCCCGTCGCTTTTTCCCGTGACCGCTTAACGTTAAGCCCGGATTTGGCCTACATACATCAAGTCACCTCTCTCAGGCCTCTTCTCGCCTTGCCTCGCCTCTTCACTTTCTGCTTCGTCCCCCGTAAGGTCCCTTGCCTTGCAATAGATGCGCCTGGGATATACCCGCTCCACCAACTCCGCGTTCACACTCCACCCTTTTTGCTGTCTTGGGACGAGTCATTCTTCGCGTTCGCATTGACCTCTCGACACGTCCTGCTCCTTCGCGACAGCCCAGTACCTTCGATAAATCCCGAGACCACGCTCCAAACCTGGCCTTTGTGCTATTGCTCCTGATGTACTAATGGAGGATGACGAGTATACGACCAGCAAAATGGAGGAAATTAAGCTTGAGGAGGGCACAAACGGCGCGCAGGTGAAGCAGGAGGAGAGGACTCCCATGTCTGTCACGAATGGCGGCCAGGAAGAATCCCGATCGCCGAGCGCTTCTCATGATGGCGTCAAGTCGCGCAGTGGAAGCGCAGACACACCGAGCTCAAACAGGCCCTCAAAGCTCTCTCGGAAGGCTTCTCAGAAGTTGGCAGCCAGCCGCGAACCCGTCCTTTTCGACCACCTCCCCGACATGACCGCCGAATCTTGTAATTTCTTTCAGCTCATTCCCGATTGCCTATACGGCTCAAAGCACCTTGGATCTACAGATAACGACGCCTTGGACTGCGAGTGTCGGGAAGAATGGCGTACGTTGCCCACACTGAGCCCTTGTGGTCTGGTGCTATGCTAACTTTTCTCTACAGACGATGGCGAAAATATTGCATGCGGCGAGGACTCGGACTGCATTAATCGAGCGACAAAAATGGAATGTAGCGCTGAGGCTGGAAATTGTGCAGGGGGCTGCCAGAATCAGCGGTTCCAGCGCAAGCAGTACGCCAACGTTTCTGTCATCAAGACCGAAAAAAAGGGCTTTGGCCTCCGCGCTGACTCTGATCTACAAGCCAATGACTTCGTCTTTGAGTACATTGGCGAAGTTATCAATGAGCCTACCTTTCGCCGTCGAATGATGCAGTACGACGAAGAGGGTATCAAGCATTTTTACTTCATGTCGCTAAACAAGAGCGAGTTTGTGGACGCAACAAAAAAGGGCAACTATGGTCGCTTCTGCAATCACTCTTGCAACCCCAACTGCTATGTTGATAAGTGGGTGGTTGGCGACAAACTCCGAATGGGCATTTTTGCCTCGCGCAAGATCCAATCCGGGGAAGAGTTGGTGTTTAACTACAATGTTGACCGATATGGTGCTGACCCCCAACCCTGCTACTGCGGGGAAGCCAATTGCGTGGGATTCATTGGAGGCAAAACACAAACTGAGCGAGCAACCAAATTGCCTGTTGCGACTGTCGAGGCTTTAGGTATCGATGGAGGTGACGGTTGGGATACTTCCGTGGCAAAGAAGCCTCGAAAGAAGAAGCCAGATGAGGACGATGAGGAATATGTCAACAGTATACCTTCGCGCAGTCTCAACGAAGACGACGCGCGAAAGGTCATGGCTGCTCTTATGCAATGCAAAGAGAAATGGATTGCGGTGAAATTACTGGACCGTATCCTGCGGTGCGACGAGGAGCGCGTCATCCACTGTGTTATGCGTATGCACGCTTACCAAATTCTCAAAACAACACTCAACACCTTTATCGAGGACCACAACGTTGTCCTTCAGGTTTTGGATATCCTCGACAAGTTCCCACGCTTGACAAGGAACAAGATCCAGGACTCCAAGATCGAGGCCACGATCGAGGGTCTGACACGATCCGAGCACGAAGACGTGGCTTCCAAGTCAAAATACCTTCTCGACGAGTGGAGTAAGTTAGAGGTGGCGTACCGAATCAGACGACGCAAGTTCGACCCCAACGCACCAGCTGCAAACTCATTTGAGGAACGACGCGGTGCAGGTCGAGACGAGGAGGTAGCGCAATCTTCAAAGACAGCGTCACCACAGACCATTGACGCACCGAAGGGTCCTCGAAACAGCATGCCGCAAAGGAATGTTGCTTTTTTTCAGAACGGCGGGCGCCCTCGTAGGCCCCCATTCAATGGTGGGCTTCCTCAAGGATGGTTCACCGCCAAGGATGCTGCAGGAAACACTTATTTCTATAACAAGCAGGGCGCCACAACGTGGCAGCGACCTACCCAACCTGTAGCGGAACCTGCTGTCAAGGCACCGTCCAAAGCTATGAAGGAGCAATTGGCGATCCAAAGTATTATCAACCAGGTCACTGAGAGGGGAACACCTAAACATACTTCAGTTTCGACCCCCAAGACGGCGGATACGCCACCCAAGGAGGTGAAGGAGGAGAAATGGCGATCTCTTCCAGTCGAAAAACAAATGAAGATATACGAAAACACGGTTGGTTGCATTCGAATTCTGCTAAGGACTTTACTCACAGGTTGCTAGGTGTTTCCCCACATCAAACATGTCCTCGACAAATTCCATCACAAACTTCCTAAGGAGGAGCTGAAGCGCTTTGGTAAAGAGATAGCTAAGAAGCTTGTCTCGTCCGACTATAAGAACAACCGGGTCGGCGACCCCAATGCACCACTAAGTGAAAAGCAAGCGAGGAAAATGAAGCAGTACGTCAAAGACTTCTTGGACCGTGCTGTTAAGAAATTCGGTGATCAGCAGAAACCAAGGGCGGGCGAAAACGCAGATACCCAGATGAAAGGTGACCAAGGCCCCAGTGCTGCAGGAAGCAGGACTGGCTCCGTCGCTGGTGGGCTTGAGGGTACATCTTTAGTTAAGGTTAATGGGACTCCAGCTGATGGGCTTGACGCTGCCACGGCATCGGATAATGAGGGCAGTGGTTCTCTGGGAAGCCCTGAACGTAAGAGGAAGAGGGAGTCGGAAGTAGAAGGCCCGCTATCGATATCTCCATCTGATGGGCCAAACATGAAGAGGTTAAGAGAGGATGAGTTGGATGCGCCCAGCCCTCCTCCTCCTCCACCGCCTCCTCCGCAATCAGCCATGGAAGGTGTTGTTAATGCTGAACAGCAGGCTCTTCGTGAGCAGGAGGAAGCATTAATGAGGGAGAACGAGGAGGCACAAAGGCTTGAAGACGAGGCCAACCATACGAATGATCTGGAGGACGCCACTAGAGGCGCTGAGAAAGATTTGCTGGATGCTTCCAACGAGCTGTCTCGCCTGAATCACGAGGCTAGAGGGATTGGGTCACAGAAGACGTCAGCTTAAAGCACGAGCAAAAGGGTTGCAGAACAGGATCTGCTGAGCCCCTGGCACTGCAGTCTACGGATAGGAGCACTAATGGAGCTTGGTTGGGACATAATCACACTTGCATTTCGGGAGTTAAAGGGCCAATACCAGGCGCACTGTACCATCACTATATAATCGGCGAACAGCCTGTATATTTTGGACCCTGTGTTCAATGGGCAATCCGGGGGGGCAGCGTTGGCCGCATATTCTACTGGGCTTGCTACTCGAACAATTCGAGTGGCAGAGACATTTCTTGGCGTTGGGGGTTGTCTTGATGCCTGATATTAATATCATACCGTTCTGGTGTTTCTGAGAGTCGTGCTTCATCATGGGTCGATTATTGGCGTTCAGGCGCAAGAAATCCATCCAGTCGGTCATCTGGTACAGGAACATCCGCTTGGGAAATAAACACGGAAAGCTTGGAGTCGAGATATCCTTGGCAATATGCCGATTAAAATAAAGTCCCACGTTTTCGGAACTCAATTCTGTTTCTCAGCATTTCTAATTTTGCTGTCCTATAACACCAGACTCCAATTATGCTGTTTCTATTCGTATTACAACATCTCAATCCTCATCGTCAGATGAATCATCGCCCTTCCGCCTCTTCTTTCCGACCACCGGAGCGATATCTTCTTTCCTTTTGAACACAAAGCTCCTCGATGCCCTCTCCTCACCCCTCCATCCACTTTCGCTCACTTCACCCTTCGAGTTCCTCACGACGCCCAGCGTTCGTGCATGTTTATACCCGCGGTATGCGCGAGCCTGGAAGCGAAAGCTGCGCTCAACTTGCAGACCAGCATGACGAGCGAGATCTCGGACATTCCAAAGGGTGTATGGCTCACCCTCGAATAGTGTTATGACAATGGCAGCGTCTGGGGCAAGCGCCGGAATGGCGCGCTCGAAGAAGGAAACGAGAAGGGATTGGTTATGGCGAACTTGGCGATTCACGTCAGTGGACTTTCCGCCGACGTGAGGAAAATTGAATATGATGCGGTCGAAGCGAGCGCGTATGAGTGAATTAGGAAGCTTAGTAGCGTCGATGTTGTAGAGGAGTTTGTTGTTGGGAGTGAGTTTTCGCTTAGGTCTTGGTGGTGCGTTGGGATCGTCTGAGTCGTAGTAGTCGTCTTCCTCGCTGTCGCTTTCGCCATTGGTGTCCTCGCCTTCGTTCTGGTTACCTTGGCTAGTTTCGCCTGCTTCTGATTCTTTGGCAGACGTCTCTTTGTCTTCTTTATCGGCCTCTTTGGTGTTGGGAGCATCACCGCGGATCACGGCGATGTTGTCCTCAACGTGGGGGTACTTGGACAGTAATTCCTCGACATCCTTCTCCAGAACCGTAGCAGTAACATTTGCACAGCCATGATGCTGAATGATAGACGCTGCGAAACTCAAATCGCCTTCACCCACGAGCAGTATGCGGTGGTGGGGCTCGAAGGGTATCGTTGGCTCATCATCACTCTGATGCTGTTGCTTGCCTTTGCCCTTCTTCGCGGGGCCATTGGGCGTTTTCTTCTGGTCGGATTTGTTCTTCTGGGGAAGTTTCTTTGGACGCGCATTCGGCGCATTCTGTTGCGACAGCTTCCGTTTCTTGCCCATGGTGATTTCGGAGGTTGAGGCTCTATCGCGACGTCACGTCACGGTTGAATGCACGTGGTTGAAGCCCATCTACCTTATTAACCTGAAGCAACTTACGGTTTTTTTTGTCTTGCGGGTACGTACTGGATCTGTGTGTGGGGTGGTATGATTGGTTGACACTGCAGCGGCACCGTTTGTTTAGTTCCCGGGAGCTTCCATGGGTTGGGCTGACTCCAGTGCAAGGCGAGTCTGTAAAATGCGGGGCTGAAGATGAGTTTATTATGAGTGTCTAGGGTGAGAGATGATAAGACGATGAGAATGAGATTGTGCATGAAAGTATCAGCACAGCACAGGAATACGCGGAATATATTAGTTCTGGAGGACAAGTCTCATCTATGTTGTTCTCCATGAATTCTGGGTATGTAATGGGTCTCTTCGTTCTAAGCGTTACGCTTTTTGAACGTACTAATAGTCACCTGGGTATTTTGACCTTGGAAGACCCAGCTTGAAAGACAAAAAACAGCTACCTGATAGTCTAGAATGGCATGCAGTTGACCACTGTAAAGTTCTAAATATTCACAGAATTAAACATAATTGATCAGATATAAGACTCGCCACGTTGATCGTGGCGTCTTAGGTGAGCTGAAGTCGGAGGACAATAACACCAAGCTGACAGTGCCACAAGCGACGAACATGGGATTGATAGTGACAAGCAGTTGCATCACGTCAAGACAATAGAAATCGCACATGAATAACGCACAATAGTATGCACAGTGACAATAGCAATACCGTGGGTTATCCGAAACTCCAAAGACTGTGTCACAACTGGTGGCGTATTCCAATGCCCATGCCCTGTCTCCCGTCAACAGAAATTGTGAGGCTCCACAGCAAAGTGACAGGATGAACAGCTGTTACAAACGTACGGACGGAGAGTGGTGGGTGCAGCAGTTTTCCCTGTATCAAGTGCAACTCTTGCTGTTGTTCCCGCGCTTCCGAAAAGATTCAGTAACCCGATCTCGTGCGAGTGAAAGAATGATAGGCCGGGAGGGTCCAAATCATCGAACATCAGCCGATTATCTCCATGACTAGGCTGAACCGTGAACATCCATGATATCCTGATCATCCACTGTTATTCATTGTTGTCTGCTTCTTGCGTCGCATTGTACAGAACATACCTTTGGCTAACCCGCATAACAAAAGTCTTGGTGAACCTCCGCCTGCATTGTACCTAGATTAGGTTACCTAGGTATGCAATGCGGGCATTGAGGTGCTTATTCACAATGGAAACAAACCCAACTCTGCGGTACCTCAGAGTCAAGCCTCACTCACATCGAGAGAATACGGAGTGCTCCTTGCAGAATGCCAAAGCACTGACAGGGGTCACGGAGCCGCGGTGAACGGAAAATCAAGGGTACCGGGCCAATCATTTGACTCAAAAGTGTCCTGGAAGTGCCCGAAACGGCTTAGGGTGATATCGATGGGCGTGGCTGGTGGATTTCCGATCATCAGGGGTGTATAATTTCTGAGGGCATTTAGCAGACTCTACAGCGGCCTGCAGCGCACTTACAGTGGCAGACAGATTTACCCCCGCTTTTATTGGCTTGTTTGGCGCATTGGATTCACCCGTTTGGGTCATGCTGCTGGGGGACCGGTATTATTGGGAAAAAAAGGGACTCGAAGTGCTTCTCCGTCTCATTCATTACATTAGAACCTCCTTCATATTCACGACTTCAACGACTCGGCACGCCAGCTGATCACTGCTACTCATCATCCTCTACGTGATACCGAGCTGGCCAATCTCACGGATTAGTCAATTTTTGCTTCAGCTGCTGTATTGCTGTTGCAGTTGCGTGGCACTTGCGGTCACTGCCAGCAGGCAAAAACTTCTGATCTATACGTACCTCACACCTCCAGACCTGGTCTCTCAGATTCAGATTCAGATTCCTCCACTGTCACTTCACTTCACTTTCATCCTACACCCGTAATCATCTTCCTTCTCCTCTACCACAGCGCGCCTTGTTTTTCATATCCTCTCCCCTTCAACGCACGCGGCTACTTGTCTCTCTTTGTTCTCCGCGTTTCTGCTACGAACAAGGTCTTTCATCGCGCCAAAAGTCACGTACGGCCTCTGCGCTCTCTTTCATTACCTTGCTCAAGGACTACCCAGGTACTTCACTCCCCCTGTCACTGGCGCGTGGCACATTCTCACACCTTTAACCTCCAGAAAAAGCTGGTACCCGGCCCGCTACTTTGCTTTACTTTACCTTGCTCTGCTTTACTTTGCTCTACCTCACCTCACATCACCTACCAACACCACCATTTACCTTTTCTCCTCACCTCTAGCTACATGACCCATTGTACTCATCATGCCTGAGAACGATTCTCCCGCAAGGGAACCTTCCACTCGTGGTCGTGGCCGCGGCGGAAGAGGTCGTGGTGGACGAGGTAGAGGTGGTGGCAGAGGTGGCTCTACAGCCGCTCTATCCAAGGCGGCTACTGCAAAGGCTGGCCGTGGTGGCTCACGACGAGGCCGAGCAAAGAACTTTGCCGATTCGCGCGTACAGGCTGCTTATGAGCGTCAACGGCATCTGAAAGCAAATTATCAAGCTGTTGCTCACGCGCTGAAGCCCGCCCTGCAAGAGCTGGCTGAACGCACTATTGATGATGCTCTTCAAAATCCAGACAAGTATAAACTTGTTCAGGAATTCATACCTGCCATGGAGGAGCTCCAAGCAAACCTCGATGCCAAACTCGCCGAGCACAAGCGTCGTCTGGACAGAGACCTTCAGCTCGCCCAACATTTGCATGAAGCCGACAATTACGTCGCTGAACAAGAATTCCAGGTATGTCGCTCTCCTCTGACGTGACCCAGTCCCGTACCCGATATTTCTATGAGGCTCTTGGCAATTTACTCACACAACCACTCCCCACAGAACGGCCTTGATGAGATTGAAGAACAGTTCTACGAATCACAAGAGAACCGTGCTCGAATTCTTAATTCCTTGTATGACAAGAACCTTCCCGTCGATGTAAGTCAGAGTTTTTCTTCAGACTTTTCTGTCTCTACTCTACCTTCTTTCACCACTTGGCTTTCCCCAACTTTAATTGATTATCTACCCATTACGGTAATTGGGGGCGCAACAGCTGACACGCACAACGCAGATTGCCGATGATCAGTATGAGTACAAGGTTATCAGCGATGAGCATTATGACGAAGAATTTGGAATCTACGAGTGCTACCAAGATGGCCATCTCGTCCCTTATCCTTCTCGTGTCCAAGGCACTTCCATGTGGCGAAAGGGACGCGAGAACGAAGCGGCTGCTACAGCTGCAGTTACAACCGCTGCCACCGCTTCTTCAAAGGGCCGTGGGCGTGGCCGTGGTGTCAACAAACGCAGGGCCCAGGACCAACCAGACGGTCAACCTACTCCCAAGAAGAACACCAGAAGCAACGCTGACGATGGCGCATCTGTTGCTGCTCCCGCTCCTGCTAAGGGTCTTCTCGCTTCCGCTGCTGAAGCCGAGGCGACACCCGAGGGCACTCCAGCTGAGTCAGAATCAGCGCCAGGGACTCCAGAGCCTCCCGCTCTTGTCAATGGTATCACTCCCGCAGCTGCTGCTCGGGCTCAAAGTAAATTGCCTGCTCGTGAAAGGAGCCCCCCGTTGCCAAAGAACATGGGCGATGAAGATCCGTGGGGCTACCGCATATATAACCAGAAGCCATCTATGCGAGAAAAGGGCATTAACAGTCGCCTTTTCTGCCCTCGTACCTTTGAGTTCAATGACTGGGAAATAGGCTTCAGGGACTCCACGAATGACTCCAGCAAGGGTCATACACATGCAAAGCGTGGCAAGTACCTCAACACTCCTAACAGCAACGGCCTTCACGTCGATCATTGGTGCAATGGCTACGACTTCTCAACTACAGTTCCCGAAGATTTTGATCAAGACACGGTCAAGCGCTTTGGTGTGCACCCTAAGTATGGTGTTATCATGAAAGACGCACCTGTTCCCGAGGTCGAAAAGACTCCACACGTCATGCCAGGGAAGCCTGTTGTCTATATTGCGAACCCTTCGGGTCGGATTGCTCATGCTTCACGTTCATTCCTCAAGACTACCAACCACCGTCGTTCGGATGATAACCCATACCGCGCCAAGATTGGGGCTTCAATGAGACGATTTTGCAAACTTGAAGAGGTCGACCCTGAAGAGATCTCTATATCTGAATATGTTCGTTCTGATGAGGTTTTGCGAAGCAGATCTTTGGGCACTGCCGCCAAGGAGCTTGAAGTTAGACCTGTTGTCAGCCGAGTCGCTTCTGAGTCTCAAGAGCCAGAAAGTGAGGAACAAGAGCCCGAGGGAGAGGACGCTGAAGCCCCTCAACCCGAGACTGGATTCACTGACCTCGCCGTTCTTGCCTATGCTGGTGCTTTTCTTGAGACTGAAGAATCGAACAAGGCTCCCAAGCCTGCGCCTAAGCCAGCTCGCTACGACGCTATTCGTGATGTCTTCACTGACTCAAAGCCTGCTCCTGCTCCTACGCCCGACACCAGTTCCAGCGTTGGCCTCGATGTTTTGGCTGCCTTGAGCAATGTTGTAAGCACTTCCAACGAATCCGCTCCTATCCGAGAGGCCGAACCAGTCTACGACACTGCTCCAGCAACCGAACTTGCTATGAGCTACGAGCCAGCATCTGTCCCCGAAGCGCCTTCTATGCTTGAGCCATATGGTACTCAGGAGCAACCATCCTACCGTGATGCCATGTCAAACGGCATGGGACCTGGCCCCGTTTCTTCTCATGGAATGCTTGAACATGACCCCCGAAGCTCCGTCTCTCAGACTAATGAGCTCCCGCCTGTCACCCCAAGCCAGGCTCCTATTGACCCTCGATACAATCCCAGCCCTGTCGAGGTTCCCCAAGGGTACATGCACCAGCCCCGCGCGCAGATGTCAATGCAACCAAGCGGCCCAGTGCATGGTCATCCTGGAGAACCCATGGCCTATCCACCTATCCAGGAACACAATGTTTCACAGCATCCGCCAGTGCGACATCCGGATTACCCTCCCCCCCACCCATCTCAGGGCCCTCCAGTTCAGGATCAGGGGGCATACCTGTCACATAGCAGCTACCCGAGCACAGACCCCCGTGATGCTCACATGGCTGCCGGTCGTCCTATCGATCCCGGGTACTCTCCGCGCCGTATGAGTATCTATGGTGCTCCCGAGCCGAGCTACTCCCGTGCGTACTGGTCGCAACCTCCTCCCCCGGGACCAGCACCTGCCGGGCCTTCAAATGCTCCTCCCGGACCTCCGGGACCAGCACCAGGCCCAGTATCGTCTCACTATTCATCCCCAGCCCCTCCCCCAGCGCGGATCCCGTTTTCTCACAATGGCAGCGCCGAGCCTCTACCACCTCTGCGACCTTCGCGAGGACGTAACCAGTCTCTTCAGGATGAGGCACTGTTGGAACCAAGCTTACGATCCTCCGGTTCTTACTACCCGCCCGGTCCTCCTCGCTCTTATCACCGAGGGTACCCTGGCCCCGAGCCACATGGGCAACCACCGCTTCAGCCGATAGCGACT
>NC_030994.1:1273524-1344796 GCF_000149955.1 Fusarium oxysporum f. sp. lycopersici 4287 | reverse complement strand
ATCGAATTCTGCCAACCCCGCAGACTGCTGGGCAAGGTTATGTGACCTCGCCTCATCACAGGCTACGCCCATCAAGTACTATCTCCAACGTATGCGAACCCCCCTCCTATGCCCCCTCACATGGCTCAAAGCCCCCAAGACAATCCTCAGGGTCTTCCCAGTTCGATCCATGGTCATCGATCCACCCCTTCAGGGTCGTCTGACGCTGGGAACAAGTATCGAAAGCTTCAACCCGCCCCCGTTCCCGCGCACCGAGCGTGGCCGAATAAGCCCGAACTGAAGACCATCCCATACGACCACAAGGAGACTGGGTCTGCCGCGGCACTGCCCAGCTCTGGGCCGACCCAGATCAGAGGATGGAGCGTAAACCAAACGCGCAAGCGAAGTGGCAAAGAAAGGGGCGAGCCTGGCCAAGATCGAGAAGACTCGCGATAGAATGGTGACGACTCTTCATCCAAGGCAGATGGGCAAGCTAAGCCTGCGCGGCCCTACAAGTCCGTCCGATTCGCCGAGCCTGCTATTGGCGTGCCACCTACTGCACAGAAACTGAACAAACGCAAGCATTCTGACACGCAACCAGACGAGGATGTTGTCGCAGTTGAGCCTTCAGCTAAGAAATCTAAGAAGAATGACGATGCTGCCGTGGTGATTGACGAGGACAGCAATTCGCTCAAACGACGACTGCGCCCTAGGAAGCCCAAGACCACCGAGGCTGAGCCCATTGCAACTAAAGCTGGGCCCGCGAAGAAGAAGCCGAGAGCGGCTCAATCGCGTAAGAGCAAGACTGTCGAGGCCACCAAGACGAAAGAGACTGCGGTGAAGAAGAAGATCAAGATCGTCAGTTCCAGCACTTCCAACAAGACGAGTGATCAAGATGTGGAGTCTGCGACCTCAAAGGGTAATTCCTCATCCGCCAAAGAGCCTCGAGTTAAGGGCGAATCTTCTGATGATGTCCAAATCATCAAGAGTCAGCGAAAAGTCATTACTATTGACAGCACTGACGAGAGTTCATAGTAGAACTCTACACCTCGAGAAGCACGGTTATGTTCAGCGACAGCTGATAATGCTCACCCGCTGTTTCTTTCATATTACTACCGCAGCTCAGCTGCTACGATACCCAACACTTATACCCCAAAAGTCGGTCTTATCATATACTGATTTAATCGTTTTCGATGAGGGCATAGTCCCTCTCTTATTCGCATCGGCGGCGTTAGGCAAGCATAGCCCCGGATATAGAGGGGCAGATAATATGCATTGCGTTCTTTTGACTTTACATGCGACATGGTTTTCGACATTTGGCTTCCCTGCTTTGCTATATGAAAGGAGTGCGAGTTGGACGCGAATCACAAATGGCTTTTGCTTGCAGTCCCTTTGAATGCAATGGAAGGGGCCGATATCCGCCTCTCAAGGAGAAGAATGAGGTGACGACAAAGGCAATCATGGTTTTCTTTTTGGAAGGGTACAGGAATACAAAAGCATCAGGGCAACGTGGTCATACCCCCTTATATATTAGCTAGGTCTGCTTACCTATGTTGGTAGAGCACAATAGAGTCAATAAGCTAAAAGCACTGTGATAATCGAGTGACTGTGTTGATGATCGCAATTGTGACATGTTCTTAAGCCCGGAATTCTAGCTGGGGTGTTTAGCTTGGAGATATAAACGAATATTCATTATTACATCAAATCTTTCCGGGCCCCTTGCATGCCATGTGTGAGTAGTCTTATTTAGTATACAGAGGTATCGTCTATCCCCAAGTCTTCCGTCCCCTTAGCTGGGGCCTTCTCTATTGACTTTCGAGATCGGACCAAATTATAATATAGTACGGGCGAATTGTTTATCCCCCTTCAATGCCCTGTCCAAGATCTTGCAAATCACTGCGATAAGTCCTTCTAGATGCATCTCGGCGATATGGCTAGTCTACTCTTTCGATTCCGAGGCACCGGGGTTTGCCGGTGTCTCCTGAGTGGTCTGCTCAGCTGTGACTTGTGCCGTGTGCCCTTGCATAGGCTGCTGAGGCACCTGCGTTACGGCATTGAATTGCTGTGTAGGATCGGCTAGGGAGCCGTCGGGCATAGGAATAAGATTGCCGTTCTGGGGAAGGCCAGTAGGAATCATGATGGGATTGTTATGGTGAGGCAGAGCCCCCATGGCAGTTGGGTCAAGACCCAAAGGCAGAGCATCCATGCCGCCCAGAATCATAGGCGCACCGCCGTTGGGGACAGTATGGTCGGTGAGTTGCGATGCCCCGAGCGAGCCTTCTGGGTGCAGAGGGTACATGAGCGCCTCCATAGTTGTGCCGTCGAAGACGACCATGTTCTGAATAGGCTGTTGGGTTTGTCCGAGAACGTTGATGACGTCCTGGGCAAGTTGACCACCGAGGATGGCGGCAACAGGAGAGATTTCGCTGACGAGGTTCTGAAGGAAGCTACGCAGAAACTCGGGGCGGAGAGTTTCACTGGGCAGGCCAAGAGCCTTGTGCTTCTGAGTGGCGATCTGCGTGAACAGCTTAAGATCATCGCGATTGCTGGGGACTCGGCCGTTCTGGATCTGCATGAATTCCCAGAGAGCGCGGAGACAAGACAGGGCGGGTGTGACACTCTTGAGTCGTCGCTTGGATTGGGTGTACTCGGCAGGAAGAACAGCAAGGTCACTGGCGAGGAACCACGTAGAGTAGAGCTCGCGCTTGGTGACAGACTCAATTGTCTTGGGACCCTCCTTTCGAGTCTGGACATCAACGATAGTGCGAGTACGAGACTCTGGGCCAATGGATGTGGGCATGTTTCCCAGGTCACGCTGGATGACATAGTCGTGTTCGATAAGATCGCTGAAGATGAAACCATAGAGTCCATGACAACCGGCAGCGTAGAAAGCCTTGCAGTTCAGGCGTGTGGCAGTGTTGATGATATTGAAAGACTCAGGGTCAAGATCAGTGGCAATGACAATATCATAGGCAGCAAAGTAGCTTGGTCCCTTGGTCTTGACACCTTCTGTATCGACGTGAACACGAACACGGGGGTTGAGCTTCTGCAGAGCGGCGCTGGCGACTTGAGCGCGGTTCTGTCCGATGACATCTTCACCACCAGGGATGAAGAATTGGGCGCCTCGATCTGCTTCGGTAACAGTAGCACTGTCTAGAAGAGTGAGAGAGCCGACACCAGCAAGGACAAGATTCTTTGCAATTTCATTGGCGAGGGCCTTGATGGTGATGAGAAGGATGTTTGCGCTTTGGATCTTTGCCTGTGCGGCCATGCCCCAGAGGCGGATCTGGCGGTCATACAAAGCGACCTCGTCTGGCGCACGTTAGAAATGATTTGTTAAGGTACGATTTGCGCGCGCAGGACTTACCAGCACTGACAGTAGCAGGGGGAGCCATGGGAAGACTGAAGCCATTTTGGCCATTCGGTAAGCCCATCCCAGGTTGCATCATGAATGAAGGGTCAGCCAGAGGCATCTGCATGGCCATCAAGGAGGGATCAGCCATGAGTGAGGGATCGGCCAACATGCTCAGCGCCTGAGGGTTCATCGGGTTGAGGAGATTCTCTGGTAGTTGGGGAATCCCATTGCCGTTGACGTTGATATTAGCGCTAGCATCGATATGAGGAATTCCCTCTTCTTGCACTGAAGGATTCGGGAGTTGTTGTGCTTGAGGCTCAGCTTGAGGCTGGCCTTGATCCTGGTTCGAGTTGTCCATCGCAGATAGACTTGGGGTGAAGTCGGAGGATAGAGTTGATGCGATGTAATCAAGCGAATGAAGTGCCGAGATTGTGGTTTATCGCAGCGCAAGGCTGAAAGGCCGTAGAGCGATATCGCAGAGGCTTGTTATGAAGGAGATGAGGCGAAGACGCGTGATAGAAAAGGCCCAGCCTGCTGGGTGAGATTCAGCTTCTCCCAGTCAACAAAAGCACTTTTCATCTACGGCGCAAGCATCCACCTGAGAGAGGACCACGGGCGGGTATGTACGTATGTCCTGTCTCGTCCCGTCTTGTCTTGTCTTGTCTTGTTTGCTTGATTGCTAAAAGGAGGCTGAAGATGCCTATCATAACTTGGTCGAATGTTGGCTTTCACGTCAAGGAGTTATGAACCTGGAAGTTAGTGAGGTGGACTAGCCCTGCAATGATTGGCTGGATGAAATTTGTTAGTGGGATCGACGTGGGTACGTTCTGTAGGTACCGCTTGGTGGGTCTCTAACGCGCTCTGGGGAATTTCAAGGCTGCTGCTGTAAGGCCATGGATGGCCCATTAGTCAGGTAACGACGATATCAGAGATGCCTAAACAATTCACAGTACACAACGCAGAGTATCCCTCTGTAAGTAGGTACCTAGGTATGCTGCAAGTGAAGTGGAGTCCACTCATATACTGTATTTTAGGTAAATATTTGGAGTTTTCTCCAATGTTAATGTAGCTCGGAGCTGTTTGCTGAATCGAAACCACCTCATTTCGTCCCGACAAGCGGGAACTAGATCGCAGGCACAAAGGGTCCCCGAATATCACGTGCAATTAACGAAACGAAATATGAGTACCTTGGGTTATACCTATCGCCCTCAACTCGCAAAGACTTACCTAAGGTAGCAGTAAACAGCAGAAATAACAGAAAGAGTGATTTTAAAATGTAACACAGCAACTATACGGTTTTGAATATATCATTACCTTCCTTATAGAGAGAACGAGGCTAACTGGGTCAAGAAGTTGGTGTTGCAGGGACATGACTTGCGTCTGGTCTACTTGATGCAAGCATATCACGTACAGGCTGCAGGGGGATGATACGAGGTAGGTATCTCCTCTTCTGTTTCTTCCCAGACTGAAAGGAAGATGCCCGTCGCCAAAAAAAAAAAAAAAAACTTTGACAGTTATGTAGTGTTCATAGGTAGGCAATATGGGGAAATATGTGACTTCTTAGGCGCATGCTTCACGCACATTTGGTACAACGAACAACCAACAATGCATACGTGACTGAACATTGAGGTTTAATAAGGACATTTAATTGTTAGCAAACCTAGAAAATAGTTTCCAAGTCACCATTTGTTTTATCGGGGTTGAGTTGTTTGCTATTTGCCCTGATAGTTGAATACAACATGATCCTCGCACAATGTTACACATAATTGGTACGAGTTCAGCCATGCTGCAACACCAGACCAAGGTTTCTTACTATAAACTGACTACGGTGCATATAAGAACCTGGCCTTTGCTCAAGTTGAGCTTCTGGACGAACGGATACAGCGCTGGGACCCAAAGTCGTGGCCTATCCCTTGATGTGGCTTTTACCGCCTTTATCCCCCATACCATTCATCATGGACGGCTCAAAAGGTCAGTCAGCCCAGCCCAGCCCTGGCTATGTCACTTCTTTACAACTGTCACCTCTCACAACAGATCTGTCCATTTTCTCCCTTAGAGGCTTTGCATATCTAACCCAATACTTGCTGCAATATCTCACCGCTACCGCCAAGTTAAGCTATCAACGAATATTCGTCTCTACTGGCGTCTTTGCTACCACGCCGTCTCTCCGCTCGCCCCCGCCAAAGAACGGCGACTTTTTACTCAGAGTCACGGCTCATGTGCCGTGGTACGCCTGACCTTTGGCTGGAAGACAACCTTGGCAGCAGCAGAAAAACTGCAAGGTAGAGAGAATAGATACAGGAAAAAAAGGCGCATGATACCTACCTGTATTGCCTACCTACCTATGTCAAGGATGAGCATGAAATAACAGGTAGGACGGCTCAGCGAAAAGCAAAGGCCAATGATGATTGACTGACATAAACCCCCCCACGGCAGAGTCATTCGCACAGTATCCAATCCCTAGCCTGTTGCTCAACCATTGTCGCCATCGAGAAGACACCACAATCAGGCTGTGATTCGGGGGTTCTTCTCACTTAACTCACGACGAGATCAACGAGTTTATTACTCCCGGAGAGCCAAGTGTACCCTTGCGCCAATACTGCTTAACTGCTGTCCCTTGGACGACAACGATTAACGGCCACTCCTCAAACCATCATCATTGCTATTTTGGTCACATTTCATCTGACAAAAGACGGGACCATCAGCGGCCGTCCCTCTTCGCTTCGCTTCAGTTCAACCCCACGTCATAACTCGCATCCACATCCACAGTCATAGTCAGAGCCATATCCATAGCCATAACCGCCCACCGACTGACTAGTGAAACCCCCCCAGTCCCGCCGTTAATTCATACATACATATACATCCAAAATGTCTGGCCGGTCGGGATCAAACTCCCACCGTCGCCATTCTCGAGAACCCCTCGACGACTTTCCACCGCTTCCCATACCGCCTCGACTGCCTTCTCTGAGAGCCCTCGCCCACGCCCAGCGAGATCGTGACCGAGACAGCCCCTCGCCGACTTCTTCCAACCGCCCTCAGTCCCGGCACTGGTCAGCCGCTTCACGCCGCGCCGACCGCATCCGGAACCTGGAGAACAGAGCCCCGGGTCCCGGCTCCGGCTCCGGCTTTGACGACTTTGAACGGCCCATGGACGACGGCTGGCCGACTTCTCGACGTACTGACCGCATGCGGGCTGCCACCGCCGCCGAGAACACCAGACCCTCCAACCTCGAAGACCTCGATCGACACCTCGAGGAAGCCAACTCACACCTGCGGGCCCTTCTCGATCTTCAGCACCACCCAAGCCTTACTCCTCCGCTCATGCCGCCCAACTTCTCTCCTCCACTCCGTCCCTCAGATCTCCCTGACTCGAATCGACGGCACAAGCGCCGGAAGCTGGATTCTGATCGTCTCGCGCCGGCCTTACGAGGCTTTCGTTATGGCAAGTATGGCCAGGTCGAGCAAGGAGATCTTAAGATGGAGATCGTCAGCTGTGATGGGGGCATGTTCTCCAATGAGTTATCATACGCCGCTGAGAATATCCTCAAAAACGATACCTCGGTGTACTGCACAAAGGGAAATAGATGCAACATAGTATTGAGACATCAGGGTGGCACCGTTTTCACTCTCCAGGAGCTGGTCATAAAGGCGCCTGCGTCGTCCAACTATTCACATCCGTATGTTGTCCCATGCATTACAGCATGATCCGGACAACATGGCTAATTCTGTAACAGCGTGAGGGAGGGAATGGTCTTTGTGGCTATGAACCAAGACGAAGTGCTCAACCGAACAGCCCGGTACCAAATTCAATATGCACAGCCAACGAATGAGCCAACGAATGATGAGGACCCGAGAGTTCTTCAGCCCATCCCAACTGAAATAATATCAGTACAGCACCATGAGAATGGCACTACGACCACGAGGTCTCGGCCAGCATACCCCTACCGCACCAACGCCGATGATTACGAACCACGGACACCACAGATGCCTGAAGAGTTCGCCTCCAACCTGCCCGACTTCCAAGTCACTACTGAGTGCAGCGACGACGAAGACGACGATTTTGACGGCCCCCGTTTCCTACGCCGTGCACCCAACCGCATCGGCTCCCTCCCATTCGAAACCCTCGACTCTGACTCCGATGAAGGCGGTAACCCCTTTGATCCCGAATACCTCGACGACCACCATCCCTCCCACTGGCGCCTCTACAGTAGTGCTGCCAATACTAGCGGCTCAGGGTTTGATCCTCCATATTCGCGCCGCCGCGAAAGAGAGAGGGAACGAGAAAGAGAGCGGGAGCGGGAGCGGGACCGCGATCACGATCGCTCCAACCGATCTTTCTCCCTAACAGAAGCTTGGGAAGCTCACGCCTCTGCTACGCAAGACGCCGTTCGAGCCGTCGGTGGTGGTCAACTGCTCTCTCCACATGCCCGTTTCAACATAGAGAAGAAGAAGAGCAAATGCACAATTCGCTTCGACCCCCCCATATCAGGCCGATTTATACTCCTCAAGATGTGGAGCTCCCATCACGATCCCACGAGTAATATTGATATACAGTCTGTCTTGGCTCGAGGTTTTGCAGGACCTCGCTACTTTCCTTCGGTTGAGTTGCGCTGAGATGGTTTGTAAAATATGCATAGACGGAGATGCAATGTATCAAGGTCTTGGGCTTTCAGTTTTAAGGAATGATGGCAATATACCCGTTAGAAGATGCTGGCTGATCATTATGTGCTGGGAGCTTTTTGCTTGTTTGGCCTGTCTACTGACTTGAAAGTCTTCACGGCTCCATAGTCACAAGAATTATCATATTGAAAGAACAAGGAAAGCATACTCGAATAAACCCTCTACCATCTACTGGTGTAAAGATACTTGCAGCCTGCACCGACCATACGCCCAACCGAACTATAATAATGATAACAACAAACCAAACCCCTGACCTCGAGACGTCCACACAAAACCGTCACCGGTTTTTCTTCTCAGTTGTTCAAGGCTGGCCATTATACCTGGCTAGTTCGGCGACCATTGGGGCCAGTAGGTGCATGATCCGCCCAGTCCTTTGGCGTGTCCAGGACCGCAGCCAGCAAAGTGACGAAGATGCCGAGCAGCCTGGGGATATGGTCAGTAATTGCGTAGATGTCCCTACACTGCCATAATCACACTTACAGGTTGATGTGTGCCATAATCACTGCTGCCTTGCCTAGGGGCCAGTCAAGCGTGAAGGGGAAGTCAAAGTTGTAAGTATGGGCCCAGGTGAGGTAGAAGATGACCAAGAATACGAAGGTCGCCACGCCTATAACCCGGAAAACGTAGCGAGCAACGCGGTGATTGAAGTGTCGAATCTTGGTAAAGAGGAAAAGAAGGGCGATGGAGGCAATGACCCATGTGATACCAGCGACAACAGCGAGGAGCAGGTATGGTCGTACTGAGTCCTTCATGAATTTGCCTGGCTCGAAGCTGGTGACATCGGTATAAAAAACATCGGGGGAGCCAGCTGTGGAAAGGTAATCTTCGTCATAGACTCCCTGTACGAGCAGCGCTTTGATATATCCCCATTGTTTGTCCCAGTACAGGCCAGCAGTGGCCGCGTTGAGGATAAGTGTAAAGAAATTGGTAATGGTGAAGAGGAATAGGAAAGCCTGAAGGATGGTGCCGCCTGCGCGGCCAGCACCCTTAGGTTGATTCATCATTGCAAAGAGGAACAGAAAAAAGCCTGATAGGCGATGGAGTGTAGTGGTATCGGACAATGGCAGGTGTTGATAAATGCTTTGGATACCAAGAAAGAAATAACGAAGATGATGATGAGAAGAAGAAAGGCTCGGAAGGGGTTGAGTAAATGTGGTTTTATTCATCCTTCGATGCCCGGGCACCTTCCTTCATCTGACATGAACAGGACGTTGATGGAGGCAGTTACAAATGACTTCACGGGGGGACAGAAGTTGACACTTCTGGATTGTTATCTGCAACTTCCCCAATATCCGAGATACCTGAGATAGCATCAGATACCCAAGGGAGGCACCCCCTAAGGCTGAGTTGCTCTCAACATTCTGGTTGTTGCATTCTGTTTTGCGGTGCTGAAGTTTCTCCAATGCCTGGGACCTTTATTTCTCCCGACCAAGCAAGGAATTCGCCCCAGGCAGTGCTTCTCGATTCTTTTGGAGTTGAGATAGCCTGCTTTCTTGCTGTCTTCGACCACCTCACTAGAGAACCTGCCTGCAAAGCTTGGGTTCAGGACATTGGAGGCAATCGCGATGAAGGTATGCGAGAAGCAACTTTACCTTATAGGTAAGCAACAAAGCCTTTTGAAGGCAGTCGTATACCAAACTGAGCACCTGGGTACCTACGGCAGGTAGTTCCATTCACGTGTGAAAGGACTTATAAGTTCAACACTATGCAAATGCGACTCAGTGGGAGATACTTAGGTTAGTAGGTAGTCAAGTGGAAGCATCCATCTCAACTAGGTAGGTGCCTAGTACCTAGGCTTAAATACTTGCAAGGGAAAAAAAAACCTATCTACCTTAGGTAGTGGACAAGTAAGGAAAGTTCCAAGTGAGTATAAGTCCATTTTTGCCTTGTAGGCTGAGACCTTGTGGGCACAAGTCCAACGAACCACCTCCGGGTTGTTGCTTCGTTTGAATCGGCTACTAGGTACCTTACCTAAGGTATAGAGCGTTCGCCAGCCTAAGGTACTATACCTACTAATGACCAAGACAAATGAAACAAGAGATTGGTGTTTCCGCAAACGAGGGCAATGACGAAGATGGTGGAACCGCACAACTAATAAGAGTAGGGCTGATTGAAGCTGTTCAAGCAGGGTCAGTAGGCAGGATTGTGACGATAGTCTGTATGAACGGCATGCGGGGCTCTCATTTGTCAAAATGATCCAGCTGAAAGAGCTGGAATTTGTGTGGTAGATAGTCGCCAATACCGTTCATCCTAAAGCGGCCGAAAGACCAAGGGTTGTAACTAAGATTCTGGAGACTTTACTCCAGCGCCCTAGGCCTAGACTGTGTCTTCAAACTCCACAATGATCAACCATTCACAACTTTGAGATGACGGAGGCAACTTGACGCCATAGTTTACCGTCCATGTCGCCCTGCCTACAGAGGTACTGCACCTGGATGTAACCAGGTCAGAGGTACAAACAAAAGTCTAGAATTGTTACCACGCTCTAAGCAAGCAAATATGGTAACTTTTGAACAATAATGTAAAAGAATGTCCAGTACAACAATCAGAGAGCATACTGTGCATCCAAGTTTCCACCATACTGAAAGTGGCACACGACAGTCGTTGCCATGAAAGCCATCAATGATCTTGCAAAATCGAAGGGAGATCTCTTCCGGGGTTGCTTGATCTTGTGCAGCCACAAGGCGCTATAGATCGTGGCAATCAAGTTCATCAACGTGCCGGCGCGAAAGTTTGTTCCTGTTCTAGGATGAGGTTAAGGAACCAGATGGAGAAGGGAACGGCCTGGACTCGCCAAGAAGTGGTCTGAGTTTGGCCGGGCTTGTGGGTTGAAGGGTGAAAATGCGTGGAAAAGCTTGAGATGGCCCTACGAACCTAGATTAAGGTAGAAACTTTGCTTTTGCATTTCTGCAGGTTCCCGTCTAGGACAGCCTAGAACTACAGGCAGGGCGAGACAAGGCAAGACAAAGACGTGCGGGGACGTTGGAGCCGTTCGGGAAGGGCTCCTTTATGCAGTAGTGCTATGCAGGTGATAGTGATACTGCATGATTTATATGGGTAAGGTTGGTTGCATTGATCCTTCAGTTGCCTTATCCTGTGACCATGATTATGGACTCAGTTTCAGGGACTCGACTCGATAACGAGGGATTTTCACCAAAGGCCAATATTGAGTCAAGGTCCCTTGATCAATCATTGTCATGAATATGTCATTCATGACTCTACTAACAATGGAACGTACTACCTACCTAAGTATGTTGGTGAGATCAGACCCCTAAGGGAGAAAGAAAACTTCAGACCTTGACAATAGATGCCAAAATAAACTTATCAAAGAGCCCCCTAAAGTTATGATACTATACCTAAGTATTTTTCTCATTTGGGATCGAGGTCCTAAGTTTTATTGCCTTCCTTGGCAGACCAACCTCCAGCTACGTCAAGCCCACAATGATAAAGTGCCTCTGGAGACTGTGGCGTGTCTCTACATTCCACAGCGTTCAGGGATCAACGCTAGGGCGTTACCAAGCTCGGCTGGCTTGCTCGCCAACTGTTGGTAGTGAGACACTACGAGACGACATTTTGCAGTGTTTATTCCGGAAAGGGTTTCACAGACAATTGGAACGTCTTTCTCAGAAATGCAGATATTGTCATCTTTTATAGATGGACCTGATAGTCCTTCGGAGCTGTGTCAACCTGGGGCTGCAGAATTACCCCATTGGTACAAGTTTGTTGGCCACTAAAGGACCCCTCAGATACCTCAACCACTTAACTCTGTCCAAACAAATCCACCATCAGAGCATATCCAAGTTGCCCAACCATACCCGTTTATCCGCGGAGTGGAGGAGGTGTAGGGTCTGGTTCTTGGGTGTTACTGCACAGTCGGCTCCTCCTCAGCCGAACCCGGCCACGCGCAACAAACTGTGGTGTCAAGGTTAATATCTATGGCCTCCTCGCCCGCCATAAACCACCGTTCACCCATCGCTAACTCTCTTCTTTCCACCACAAGCTATCCCACCGCTCTCGACACAATCGATTTGGAGCAGCTCTCCACCTAATATATATCAATACGATCGCCGCTACTAGCGTTCTTCTAGTGCTTGTCAAACTGGGTTCCTTTCTCTGGACCCCTGTTCCATCAAATCTCCCAAACCCCTTGGAACCGAAACATTAGCGATTATGCAGCCTCTGGATCCCCAGGGGCTCGTTGAGGATCGAGCTGCCGAGGAGGAGCATGGACAGTTTCCCATCGAATATCATTCGCGTCTAACGGGGCCGAGCTCCCAAGCGTCGTATGGCTCCAGTGTTCGCGCCTCGACCGCCCGGAGGCGAGCTGCTGTGACAAACAAACCCAGAAACAATAATCTATCAGAAACCACTTCCCTCCGCCTTTCCCCCGCGGCCCTCAAGACACCCAGCGCTGCTCAGTCGACTCCCCGTTCAAGTCCTCCTCTGGCTCCTCTCTCAGTGACACCTCCTACGACAGCTCATCACCCTCCCAGCTCTTCTGTTCGAACCCGCGATCCCGGTCTTCATGTAGAACCTACTTCTCCTAAACTTCAGTCACCTCTGCGTCACTCCATCAACTCGGCCGACAACAACTTGGACGTTGAATCGCAGTTCTACAAGATCTCCAGCAGTCAGCCTAGGCCGCTTTCCGTCGACATGTCGTTCACCGGCGACAAGAGGCCTGCTGCCTCCAAAACTCGGTCAAGTTTGCCTGCTGTTGTAGAGGAAGCTCCTCGAAACGGCTTCTCAACTTGGTTCAATCGATCTAATGCACCTTCGCCTTTATCCACAACCGCTGCAGAACCCCGACGACGCAGTACATCCTCGGCCAAGCCATCCACACCAACTTCTTCTCGATTCAACTTTTTCGGCTCCCTTACTGCTTCACCTACTGCATGTCCCTCGGAAGAACAAAATGAGGCCCTCATGAATCTCGACATTGAAAAGGGTCTTTTCCCCAACGGCCTTCCTGTTGAAGGCACAGCTTTCTCGCCATCCGCCTTCAAGAATCTGCAGATGAACGCCACTGGTCTGCTGAGCAAGTTCCAGGCTGCTTATGAGCAACGCACAACAGAATTTAGGGAGCTCCAGGCTGAGCGGGATATTCAAAATTTCAACAAAAGTGAAGCTGAAATCAGGGTCCAACAGCTCAAGAAGCAGCTGGAGGAGCAGGCTATCCTGATGGCAGAGCGAGATGCTATGATCGAGTACTTGCTCAACCGCTTGGCAAATGAAAAGGACCGCGCAGATGAGGCGACTAATGGCGAGAAAGAGAATATTACCTCAGCAGCTTCGATCGTATCAGAAGATCTGGGCGTCGATGAGGATCGACTAAAACGCTGGCGAAAGAGTACTTCGACCTCATCTGATGATGAGAGCGTAGATGAGGCCAGTGTCTTCTCGCGATCCCGCAGCCCAACAATCTGTACCAACATATCTGAGATCAGTCCTGTTACTCAACCTAAGCCCGTCACACTGGAGCCTCCTCGTGCCACTGGTAATGCTGCCGCACGAAACACCAACAACACTCAAATGGGTGCGTTTCAAAAACTTATCCGGGGCATGTCGAGCGAGAAGCCTAAGCCTGCGCCTGCGACATGCCTCAACTGCCAAGGGCAAACCGCCAGTATGGCTTGGGATACTGTCAGTCTTCTCAAGGACGAGAACAAGGGGTTGAAGGTCAGAGTGGAAGAATTGGAAACAGCAGTGGAAGGCGCCCTCGATGCTGTCAATGGTCTCGGCTTATGAGACAGTCTTGAGCTGCGACCCGAATCATGATGACCTAACGCGAGACCCTCGATGGGTACTTGGCAGCTGCATTGTCACTGGGAAAACGGCGTTATGATTACAAGGCATCTTCTTCTGTGGCCTCGGATGGCCGTTCTTTATTCTTTTATTGGAGTTGTGGGCTATAGCCGAAATGGATATACGGCGGCGTTTCTGGACATTTGATACCATTCTGCATAGGGTCTGAGGACCAATTTTACCTTCGTTAGCATAGAGACAGGATAGTCTTGTGAGATACCTTTTTACCTTGGCTTGAACCACCAAATTGAATCAATTTGATATTTTGATCAATTATTTCCTGAGCGTTGTCCTTGAACCGGGTCTACTTGTCTTGAAAGTCGGCTCGTTGCATAGACATTCACAGACTGGTCAAGACTCGAGATGTTTATGGACCTTGCATGCTCATTCCGCTTTGCTCATTGAGGAACAAAGCACACCTCCGTAAGCTTCATAAGTAACTGAGCGATCGACCCGATAATTGGTAGGGTGAGCATAGATACCAGTAGTCTTCACACCATCCACACTGATAACTATCGCAGTTGACGAAGAAAAGGAAGCCCTAGCATTCGAGTGATAATCGTAGGACAAAGTGTCACCAACAAGGAATGTTACCTATCCAGTTCAAAAGTTCTTCACGCCACCGATGTATTGGCTTTCCGGTTTGTTCCAATACCACAGCAAGTTCATGATGATGTCAGAAAGGCAGGTCCTCCTGTTTCTTGTTTTGATATTTCTTTTGATTGATGGTTCCATAATCTGATCAAAAACCGTCCTCGCCGCGGGAGGTATATGTACAAAACTTCTCACCTCTGGATAGTTGCATTCCAGCTAAATCTGCTCCCTCAATCGTCGTATCCATGCACTCTAGTGGTGCTCCTCTCCATGCGCCTCACCGTGGTGGTGCTCGTCCTCGAGGAAGAAGTATTCGTATCCGCAGTAAGCGGTGAAAGCGACTGTCGCGATGCCGAGACCGGGGAAACCGCTCTTGAGACGGTTCCAGCGGGTATAGGGACCCTGGTATCGCCAGGCCTCGCTGCGAAGGAGGGTCAGTACATTGGCTCTATTTGGTTCAGACGTGGCAGCAAGGGACTACGGACTTTCGCTCCCAGGGGTCGTATCGAGGCTGGCCGGTTGATGCTTGGAACGCCCGCATGTTGAAGCCGGTGATGTTGGGCTTGGGACCGCCCGCGGCGGCTCGTAGCACTCTACATGGCGAACATATTAGCAAACCGAGTTCATTCGCTACAACTGGTTGCGCCAATTGAGTTAATAGCAGTCGTGTGAGTGCGCGCCGTACCTCGTGGCAAGCATCGTGGGCTGAAGGAGAGATTCTGGTGGTGGTTGGATCTGACGACAAATGAAATGGGCGAATGGAGAGCGAGCCAATTCGACCTTAGTGATTGATGCTGGCTCTCTTCCCCCCCGTCACTGTAGGTTAGGTTAAACTGGACTGGGCTGGCACGTAAAGCACGGATCGGATCAAAGTTGACTGGTTCCTCCGATATGACGCACGGACCAATTGATTCACCCGCCCTCCTCACCTCTGCCCTCCAGAGTCTAGAGGACGTAGTCTATGCCATCAATTGACTTATACAGACTTTAAACCTTCCAAGGGACATTCGACGCTTTTTATAGAATCTCAGCAAGGAAGAGGCCGGCCCCGAGTAACTAGCGAAGCCTTTTATCATCTTCGACGAGGAATCCAGTCGGCGCATATCTTTATCTCTATCGTCACTCCTCTCCACCATTCGAAACGAAATCACATATACCACCGACAGCATTCGACGACATCTATCGCCATCGCAGTCACTCGAGAAGATCAGGGAAATACTTTGTAATCTTGGCAATACTCCCACGTTGTCTCAATGAACAACGGTCGCGGTAGTCGAGGTAACACGTATCACTTCAAATCGTCGCGTTAGAAACCATTCGGGCGTTAGAAGCCATCCTTGGTCAATCCAGCGACTGAGAGCTCTATTTCGAATTCAGAACCTCCAGGTTCTGGCACACAATCAAACCAAGCACAAAGGAATACCGCCAATCACCACCCGCGCTCATCGCATTTGCGTTCAGGAGCCAGACATTGGCAACCCCTCCAACGCTCCCGAGGCACTCGTACCAGACAGCCCTCCAACAGAAACAAACACTTCCCTGGACAGAACCACATGCCGCCGCCGCAACTTAGGGGTTTTGGCGGGGGGCCTGCTGTGGCAGCGCCATACCACCAGGGTGGCTTCCCCTCCCATGCCCAACAACAGGGTGGCCATTTAGGCGGGAACCAGTACCTGAACGCCAACACACAGCTGGGACCCTTCTCTGCTGCCAACAGCAATGCTTTTACGACAGCCGGCCTCAATGGCCAGGGGTTCGCCGATACAGGATTTGGTAGTCAAAGTGCAAGAATGGGTTTCCATGGCCCTGCAGCCGCCCTACAACAACCACAACATGGGCAGGTTCACCAGAACATGTTGATGGAACACCCAGGAATCAGGACACATCCTAACAAGGGTAGGATACGGGAAGTATGGAAGCACAACTTGCACGAAGAAATGGCCGTATTGCGAGACTTGGTGGACAAGTATCCTTACATTGCGATGGTAAGGCTTGAGGAATGAGCATCATTTTTGAAGATGTGCTAATCAATGGGTGTGAAAAGGATACCGAATTTCCAGGTGTCGTTTCAAGGCCCATGGGAGGATTCAGAGGGAAGAGCGATTATCACTACCAATGCCTACGAACCAACGTCGATATGCTGAGGGTCATCCAAATAGGGCTCACCTTCTTTAACGAAGACGGCGAGACCCCCCCTCCACGGCCCACAAACGATCTGAAGCTTGGCACAGCCGCTCAAAGGGCAGCGACTAATGCTCCTTTCCCTTGTTCGTGGCAGTTCAACTTTAAGTTCTCATTGAAGGACGACATGTATAACGAGAAATCGATCGAGTCACTTCAGCAAGCCGGGATCGACTTTAATGCTCTCGAACGTGATGGCATTGATCCTCATGAGTTCGCCTCCCTTCTGATTCCTTCTGGTCTTGTCTGCTTCGATAACGTCAAGTGGATATCGTTCCATGGCGGTTACGATTTCGGCTACCTGACCAAGCTGCTGATCTGCTTACCATTGCCCAACGACGAAGTCGATTTTGACCACAAGATGAAGCTCTACTTCCCCACGACGTACGACGTGAAGCACCTCATGAAGCACGCCATCAGGTTACACAACTCCGGCCTTCTTACACCCAGCGATCCCAGTAGCACTGAGATCCTGCAAAAGTTTGAGCATAAATCTGGACTTGAGAACATTGCCGAAACCCTCAAGATTAAACGTGTTGGCTCTGCCCACCAAGCAGGCTCTGATTCGTTACTCACCGGAAAGGTCTTCTTCTCTATGCGCGATAAGATATTTGCCGGTGATATTCCTGATGAGCATGTTGGCAAGGTCTGGGGCTTGGGCTTCCCTGACTCAAATTCCAGCCTTGTCATGTCAATGATGAACCAGCAAAGCGGCAATGATGGGCAAACAAATGGCAACGGACCTAGCACCCCTAACACGACAAATGCTGCGTTAGCCACCACCCCAGGACCACAAGGGCATAACGGCACCATCAACACTGGGCCTATGACTCCTGGTGGAGGCGGTGGTGTATTTGGCAACTTCGCTTTCGGCGGAAACCGATGAGAGGCTCATCCCCAAGGGCTGTTACCCCACTGGGCGGGCTATGGACTATGCCGATAGTATTAATGTTTTCTATGCCTTGCATTTTGCTCTTTACCATCAACCTATTCCTCTTTCGTTATGACCTTTCATTATGCCAAAAACATAGTTATTGGTTTCTCTACATGAAGTGGGTCTGTACAATGAGATATCATACCTCTATGCTACCATACTCTTCGCTTCCCGCTCCAATGCATTCTGCCTAGGTTTACGATTTTGATATAATGACTTTCGGAAGTTTCAGGAATCCAATGGAGAAAAAAAGGGACCGGTAAGGACGGTTGGGAGGGGATCATACGTGTCAGTTGGTGTCGGCGCCGCTGTTGTATACTGTATTGTATGGTTAACTAGGAGTTGGCACCTTTGAATTCGAGCTTCGCAAAGTTGTTTATTTTGTCCAATTTTAAGTCGTGCTATGACATGATGCCCGTCAAAGATGGATGGCAGCGCTATGTTTAAGCCGCTGGCTCGCAGTGACTTTGTATTATACAATGTGATGAAAACCGGAACACCTATCCATGTAGTAAACGCCAATATCTAACCAGAAATTTCTCTTACGCATCATCAGTCCCCAGCGATGAACTCTTTACGTGATATAAACCTTCTTCAGTGACTCAACTGGGAAGATATCTCCTGTCCGGAGGTCCTTAACCTGATCAGAAGGCAAATTATTCTTCCTCGCCTGTATTTCAAGGCGGTCCCTTCCATAGACGCTACCATTAGGCAGTAGCCTGAGATCGTGCTCTACATGACTCTGAGTATGGTGAGCGTACGGCACATTCCGGGCAAGCTCATTGAGTTCAGTGGAACAGATGGGACAAACGCCGTGGCCGAGAGTCGAAGGTGCTGCTGCGATATCGGATGTGCTTTGGGCAGATGGACTATCTGATGAGTGCATTGGGTCCGTGTGGCATGCAGGTGTTTTGAGGGCTGATAGACCAGAAGAGAGTGCAACGTGAAGGAGTGGGACTGCAGGGAGGGCAAGGAGTTGATTGTGGGTTGTTGTGAAGAGGTTGGCAAGGTCAGCCCAGCGGGAAGGTTTATACAGATCTCCATAGGGAGCGGCGGCAGATGCACCACCAGGGGGGAAGGCAAGCAAACCACAGACCTGCTGAACTTCTCGGGGGAATGTGGCCCGGTAAGGAATGAGATGTTTCTTTGCGTGAGCAATGGCTTCAGTGAGTTTGGCCGAGGATTGCGAGCGGACCAGCTCGATATATTGTTGAAAGCGAAGCATGAACTCGAGCTTACTCTGCGAATAGTTAGAATGTGGATATTGAGGCGGTTTTTAGAATAGGCAACGTACCTCCATCTTCCTTAACTCCTTCTTGTTATCGGTGCACCAAGCCAGAGCTTCAACCACGCTCTGCTTCAGAAGAGAATCTCTGACACGACTTGCAGCAACAAAGGTGTCGATATCAACGAGATCGGTAATACCACGCTGCTCGGCCAGCTCCTTTGCAGTGTCATTGTATCCATGGCGAAGCAGGTAGTCTGCCAAAAGGCGATCGAGCCTCTTCCTACTCCATGTTTCGTACTTAACGTCCTCCACCGTATCCATCTTGTATAGTTCGTCGAGATGTGAGATGCGGGCAGCTGTCTGTGTATGCAGACGAGCCTCCTCAGCGGCGCTCGCATTGAGTTTGCGCTTCAAACCTCGCATGCGGGACACCATTGCGTCGATGTTACGAAGGACATCTTGCTGTGATGCGCGGCCGGAGACGGCAGCGGTGGCTGAATCTTTGAGTAATGTCTTTAGGGCGGCTGTGTCTTTCTCGATTGTGAAATGGGCCGTGCGGAAGTTCTTTCGAAGGAGTTCGGAGGGGAGGCGAAGCAAAGGTTGGTCCTGACGTCGACTATCAGTTATCATGGAGAGGCGGTGATGGGGCGCTTGGTTAAGTCGGACTTACAAGCAGCAGATGCTCGTTATGTCTGATCTGGGAACTTTCGTGATCGCCCATTATGAATGTTTGCTTGTGGAAGGGATAGATCGACTACTCAGATAGTAAACAATCGCATGTAGCGCCCGTAGAAGGCGGAAGGCTTATTAAGCTCCGATGATTGTGATTGATAAGTCGTTATCGTGAGTGAGGTGAAGTCAAAGTGAAGTGGGTTGTGTCATGAGGTGGGTGCTCCAATGGAAGCTAGGTACGTACCTCCTAACTGTGCAGTGCATCATGCAGTCCTCTACTCCCCGTCCCGCCTCCGGAATATGGGTATGTGGGGCCCCGTCTTGGGAGTGATTCCCGCTGTAAGCGAAGAAAGAGAGAGTACCTTATGAAAAGATAGAACTAAAAGAGAATTTACCTTAGCTATATCTCTACGCAGATATTTGCGTACCTGCCTAAGTGTAGGTAGGTCCTCGTTCAAATGTTATCAGTTGCTTAACAAAGAAACAACAATATTCGGAGGAAATGCTACATACAAAACTAGCGTATCGACTTCAACCTTGTGTTCGTCATCAGCCTGCATCTGGTTCTGGTATGACAAGATGCCTTTTATGCCGCAAACCATCAGTGGTCCGTTCAACACAGAGTCGGCTGGCTGCATGAAGCAAATAGATCATGGTGGAGAAACACGGTATCGATTCTGATATCTCACAGTTGAGAGGCTTGAGGATCGTACTGGATATGCACTGCAGACTTGGCTCCAATACACGAACGTCTCTGTGGCACCTGGGCTATCCTTGCTTGAAGGGAAATGAGTGTATTCTTGGAATCAAAAGTCAATATCAGCATTGTTATGAAGTGACTTCTAATAAATGTGTTTGTACAGTTCGGGCCTTGATTCACAGCATATTGCACGTAGAGCTGAACCTGCTGAGGCCCCTAGAACCAGCTCCTGTGTCAGACGAGTCCAGATTGGATCATCTGTCGCAGATATCTTAGGACGCAACCTGTTTCACCTCTCGGCGTCAAGTGATGTACGTGGGATGGGATCAGGTGATTACATGCCGGCTCCTCATGTTCTAGTGGTGTGGTGTAATTGTGTAGTATTGTTTGTTATCCCTGAGGGTTCCCTAATTGGCCTGTGCTGTGTAATGATTCTCCGCATTTGGAGAGCTATGCAAGCTGACAATGAGAGAGACAATCAAGTTAAGACAAGAGAGGATCAGGCTTATTATTGTATGATGAGAGCACCAAAGCATGACTATTGTTAGTGTTGAGGTGTATTCTTGGCTTTTAACAAGGTACCTTACCTTAGTTACCTAGGTATTGTATATAAGGTAGAGAGGTATAATCCTATTTATAGGCAGGCAACCGAGAATAGTATCTATGAACTCATCTCATATCATAGAGTTACTCAGGTGCAATACAACTAACAACTAACTCCCTAGCACTTTCCACATTGATTCATAACGCCTTCGCCCTTTCCAGGTTCCTTGTCTGCGTGTTCCCCCCATCTCAGTGCTTATGTGGCCCACCTGACCCTCCTATTGGTCGCCCTCTCCCATCTAGGCCACTTATTTCGGCCTCAGGCAGCATCTTCCCCCCCTCTCACTCGCGTCAACTTATTTATCTTACCAGCCTCACCCACCACTTGCACGTGTTCACCCTCTTCCTCCGCCGCGTGACCCGACTCGCTCACTCCCAGTGTCAGTTCCCAGCTGCGTGTCCAGCCAAAGAAGCGCCCATTTTCGTCGGGGAGAGAATTCGTTCTTCCCCTTTAGTAACATAAAGATCCTCGCGTCTTTATCTGGACCCGAACGCGTATCAAAGACCCAGGATTTATTCCTCCTCCTTTTTTTTTTATTATTAAAAATCCTTTGTTGAGTATTGGTCCTGGTTCCGTTCATTTACAGACGCGAAGTTGTCGACTTATCAACTGGGACTCGCGCGATATCACGAGGTAGATCCCACCAAGGCAAACACGTGAGACGAGAAACTCGTGATCTCGCACGATCACGCCTCGAAGCACATGATCTGGGAGGTATGTCGCTTTCATGCATCTCATTCACTTCACGATACATTTGATTTAATGATCTGCACGACGACGCAACAATGCAACTCGAGTCTCTGCACTCAGAAATGGGCTTTTGCAAAGTATTTGCAGTCATGGAATGAGGCTTGACGATGCAACGCAACGCAATGAAATGAATGCATCTTGCCAAGTGGCAGCATCTTTACTGCTTGCTTGAATCATCAACACAACCACCATAGTTCACAGTCACAACTGTACGTCGCCTGCCACCATGAGCATCGCATAAATATACTCTTGTGCCTGTCCCGGCATCTTCCTTTGCGCGCTGTTTTCATCCCTCATAAAGAGTGGCTGAATCAGCACAGACGCATCGCCTCATCATGTCTTTCTCTCACGCTCAGTCATCGCGACTCTCACATTCACTCCTCAAGCGAGCGACAACCTACGATGCTTTCCCTTCTGTCCATGCCCCATGCAAAGATTCAAGCCCTCTTCGACAACAAGACTAGCGCATCATGTGCACGTGTTACAGTTGATACTGGCACTGGCACTCAACCAACAGATGCTCAACCTCTTCTCCGTTACTCGCGGCCGGATCTCCTTGCTTTTCTCTCTCACACTTCATCTACCCATAGCTTAATTCTGCAGCGAGTTTATTCTAACTGCCCTTCCCTATCCAGATCTTTGATTGATTGTCAACGTCTCTCATCTGTGGCCTCGACATCATCAAACTTTGCACTCAGCCTCTTTAATCTTGGCGAGCGCTTTTGATCGAACAAACCCGTCTACCAAAAAACCACTTGTTTTCTTCGATAATTCTCTCACGACTGAACCATGGCTGAAGTTCTTGCCGAGCAGCCAGACCTCTCCAGCCTGACCGGCTCCCCTGGTCAGAAGCGGAAGCGCGAATCCGGCAGTCCTGATCTCGCCAGGAATAAACGCCCTGCCCCAGCTGCCCACATGTCTGCCGACCCCGCCTCCTTCATCGACAGTGCCATGGAGAGCCAGGCCGTCAACGCGAATGGCGTCAACGTCGCCGATTTCAACGCTCTGCAGCAGGCCGCCCAAGCAGATCACGACCACCCCGAAGCTCCGGATCCTACCAGTGCTACCAGCACCGCACAGGCTGCCCTCGGCATGTATCCCACCCTGCATGTCCCACCCTCGACAGAAGAGCAATTTGCAGCCCAGGCAGCCACTGATCCTGAGCATGGCCATGATCCAGCTTTCAACCCCGATGTGACACCTACAGTTGACAGTATTATGGAGCCTCCTCAAGTCGCCCCTCCTCAGCATCAACATACACCACCCAATGGTGTTCCGCATCAGCCACCACGATACAATCCCGCAGCCCCCAACCCCAAACCAACAGTCGGATCAGAAGAATGGCACAAGATGCGAAAGGACAACCACAAAGAAGGTATGGATATCTAATTTGTCGAATTGTCTTCAAATATACTAATTGAAAACAGTGGAGCGTCGCCGTCGGGAAACCATCAACGAAGGTATTAACGAGCTCGCTAAGATTGTCCCTGGTTGTGAGAAGAACAAGGGTTCCATTCTACAACGGGCAGTCAGCTTTATTTCCCAGCTTAAAGAGAACGAGCAACAAAACATTGAGAAGTGGACGCTCGAGAAGCTTCTCACAGAGCAAGCTATCACAGAGTTGAGCGCTTCCAACGACAAACTCAAGCAGGAATGTGAGCGTCTGTACCGCGAGCTCGAGACTTGGAAGCGAGTGGCACAAAATGCAGGCCTCGAGCCTCCACAGCCCAAAGAGGAGAACACAACTGCCAATGCATCGTGCTAGAAGCACTATACAGCGTTGGCATTCTCCCCTACCTCGGACTTACCTTCTTCATAACGTATACCCCTGCCTAATCCCGTCTAGCAAATGTTCCCTCGGTGAATATTTGTTACTCAGCTCGGTTGTGTTTTTGCATGTTATTTTGTTTTTATTTGTTCGCGGGATTCGGGAGCGACATTTTCCCACAACCAGGAGAGAGCAGAGTATCAAGAGAGTTCTTGGTGCATCTGAGTAGTCTCCTCGCGTGATTATGTTGTCTCCGATTTGATTTGATTCATTTGGTTTGATGGTTTCAAGTAGCTTGGCGTTGGTGGATGGATTCACTCACAGGTCAGCAGAAGGTTGAGGTAACGGATCTGCTTCACTGTGCGATACGGTACAGTAGCTTGAGTGTTGAACCGAGTTGATAGAACTTTTCTTCATACAATGTGCCTGCTCATGCATATTCTTTTGTTCATGATTTTTCCGAGTGCTGTATTGGAAAACAACCTGGTATAATTGATCATGATAAATTCTGCCCTTGCGCTGAAGCCTGTCCATGATTGTTATTCATGATTTTGCTGCTGTGGAGCAAGGAATAGTCGAATTGTGATCGTTATTGCGTTGAAACGCTAGATCAGGTCTTGTTCAACTGAGAAATACACAAGGAAATAGTCCCCCTTTTGGCCCTCCGCCGCCTCTCCCTACACCAAGATGTGCAGCAGTTCTCATGAGCAGAATCTCCTCACTGTCTTGTTCAACCATTCTTCATTCAGAGCTGAAATTAGCAGGAACTGACCTAACAGACCCTATGTATCCACGAAGCAAGTAAGCTGCAAGCTGGAACTTGAAGTATAATATGTAAGATTCCTTCGCCCAATATCTATTCCACATTGCTTATGGATATGAGAAGTTCTCATTTCCCATCCCCCTGTTTCGTAATCCTATTTCATTGGACTCGATAAATCGTCCGCATGTGGACATGATGAATGAACCACTGCTGGTAAACGTGTTCGCCGCCGTTAATCGTGATTGCGTTTCTGGTCGTCAACATAAGAATTTCGTAGCCGTTGTTCCAACACCCATGAGCCACCCTCATCTACTCAGAGCTAAGCAGTAATTAACAATTCGGAGCATGTCAATGTCCACGTTGAGCGAGAATGCACACCATAGAAATGCCAATCAGGAACCGCCAATCAGGAACCACCAAGCCCACGGGAAAACAAAACTTGATACCGAAAATGCAGGCACACACAATACAGTTTATCCCAAACAAGACGCTGTGGTCAATCGCAAAAAACAAATAAACCATCCCGAGATTGTCCTTAAAGATATATTTTGGGGTATCGAATCAAGTGGCAATCATAGCCGCCCACCGTCTGAACAAAATGAGCAATCGTAACAATGCTGGTACCGGTATTCGGTGGGAACTGTAAACCGAGAAACAGCGAGGCTGTAACAAACCATCGCATGATCTGTTCTGATCGACCTGTGCTGTCATACCAGGCCCAAAGTCATGCATAATCTATAACCATATGAGAAAAGCAAGAATGTGTCACGGGCTGTATATAAGAGGTGACGTCAAGTCTGGCATAGTCTAATGCATCGCATGTCGCGGTACATCATCCACCTTGACACCGGGCAACCCTCGACTGTCCTGAGACATATAGTCATAGCCCGGAGTCGGATGGACCTGTGACGGTTGTGCCACACTTCCTGTTCGGAACATAGTAGGCTGATTGGGGTCATATCCCCGCGTGAGTCCATCGAACGAGGCATTCATATATGGCTGAGCCTGATTCATGGGAACCCCGGGGCTGACAAAAGCGGTCGCTGGCGGATTGGCTGGCTGTTGAGTGAAGGTATACATTGACGTCGAGTTTGGCGCTGTGGAACCCGGCTGCCATTGCTGGGTGTATATCGTTGTACCATTCTGTCCTGCGTAATCTGCTGAGGCGCTGAAGATGGATGAACGACGTCCAGAATCATGTGCAGCAGGAGGCACACCCATATCTATACCGAGGTTCCCGCTATTAGGGTGGACCGCAGGTTGACCATTCACCGGCATGGCGTTGTTCTCAACAAAGCCGTGCTGGTCTGGAGCCATGTCCTGCATCATCGAGTGGTTGTACTGGTTGCCTCGTACAGGTAGCTCTCCACCGAGGAAAGGTGTGCCATGCAGTGAAGCGCCTGAGCTGTGGCTGTTTGACGAAGGCATCAGACCAGGGACTGCCGCCAACTTATTTGGCTGCACATCTTGGTCATCCTCTTCCTTGGGAACAGGCCCGTCGTCATCGTTACCGGATGCATACGAATCAAGCATCTTGTCGTCTGCCATGACAAAAACCTCCGTTGTCCCATCTGCAGATCGAGTTAGAATCCACCCATCCAGCTTCCGCAAATGGAGACTTACCAATCATCCCGTCTTTGTAACGTTCCTGTTGCTTGGCCACTTTGAAAATCTCATTGAGAAACGGTCGCTTCTTCGCATTGGCTGGATTATCCTTGTCCGCGAAAAAGCCTGAAAGAGCCTCGATCGTAATCTCCTCCAGCTTCTTCACGTTGAGATTTAGCTTTTGAATGTCAGGATGCTGAGTCTTATTGGGCTCCACGATCATTCTGAGGATGTGGTTAAGAAGATGAACTCGCTCTGGATTGAAGTTTGTTAGAAGAGAATATGAGAATGCTCAATCAAATGTTGAATATTACCTCGTTTGTAGAGATGGTCTGGCTCCTTGTGCCGCACCTTATCCTCCTTTGTTGGACCCCAGGGCTTCGGCCACCAGTCGGGTGCCTTCTCGTCGCTTCCCGTGTAAGGATGTGTAGACTGCTTCTTTGGCTCCACGGCCTTGACCCATGCTTTTGCTATGAGCTTGCAAGCCGTTTGCTGCATGTTTTTGAAACGTTGCTCATAAAACGTCCAAAGCTCCGTGGGATTTCCAACCTGAATACCCTTTCGGATTGTTGTTGATACAGTCATGGGCACTTCATCTTCATCAATGATGGGGTGGCGAGCTCTTGGTCTTTTCCGGCCTTGTCGTGCTGGCGCTTCCCAATCGTCAAACTGAGACATTCGTCGGCGGTCCATCATACGATTCCTTGGAAAGTCCATAGATTGCTTGTAGCCATCGAATGCGAAGTCATCAACGACAGGGCTCGCACCTAACTTCACGTTAGCCCTCTGATTCATAACTGGGCGGAAATCGACTAACCAGAATCCAAGCGGTCCATAGCCCTCAAGTATTTTTCCATATCAAAAAACTGTTTCTCGTAACCACTTCGAGGTCCGGAGGTACTAGGGCCAGAGAAGGTTTGAGGGCTTCCGTCATCCATTACTACAGCCAAGAAATAGTGTCTGACCGATATCCCACAGTCTCGACGAAGAGCATCGGCGATTTGCTTTAGCCTTATGTCAGCGAGGACTCCAATGAGCACGTTTGAAGGTTGTTACCATTGGAGGCTGTCGTCTATGCATATCTTGAGCCTCTGGAAATCGATTATCGTCAACTCCATCCCCGACAAATCTCTCTGGCAGGTAAGGATGAGGATGGCGGGAGAAAGACTCCCTGGTCCAATCTCTAACCATGGTTCTAGTAGCTGTTGATATGTACGACTTGCCCGAGTTAGTTGTCGATAGCCTACGAATAACCAAATACACTCGCAAGGCAAGTGGCCAAGCGCAAGCTAAATCTCGGTAAAAGTTTTTGCCACCGGCGTCCAGTGTCAGATACTGATGCTGTATAACGACAGACCCAATGGAAAATCAAGGGCCTAGCACAGCTTGTAGCACTGGGACATGTCGTGATATGTAGTTCGTCAGTCGATATATAGTGACTCGAGTCCTGAGTGGATGCGACTCGGGCAAGATTTGAGACGGTCCGCAAGGTATTATGCTGCTCAGCAGAAAATTTTCAGATCCTTCAGAAAAGTGCAGTTCGAAGATAAGAACAGACTAGGAATGGTGTTAAGAGGCTCGTCGACTTGTATTAGTTTGTCTCGGGCGAGTGGGATCCCTGGAAACAATGTGATGCGGCTCAGGTTGGGTGTTGCAGATGGGTTCGGGAATAGTATGGGGGTGGTAATTGGAGTAGTGTGTGTGTGTGCCAGGGGGACGCCTTCAAAATGATGAATATCGCCAATTCCAGAACTGGTGGGGTTTGGTTGCCAGGAGAGTATGATCTGATCAAGTTGATGATTTCCAGGGAACAAATCCTCGCAATACAGGCTGTTCGAGATCCTTCTCCAGACAGGATATGTCGTGCCGAGCTTGAAGTCGATGCGTGGAGTTGCTCGTCAAGGGTTGAGTCTAATACAATTAGATATGCTGTCGACTATATCCAGCCACAGCGAGGTTGCAAGTGCAGAGTTAGCCTATCGTCTCGCGAGAAGTCGAAAAGTGAGAGGTGTATTCCAGGAGAAAACTTGAGCTCCAGTGTTGTAAACTGTGAAAGGGTAATCTGAGCCAGGGCCTCCGAGGTAGTTGTTGTGCCTTGACTTGAAAGAAAGGGTTTACTAAGAGTCTTGGTCGAGGTCAAAATGGCGGTACTGTCTGTCGAGAGAGGGCTTGAGAAATAGTGGCACGAGGAATTGGTGTTCGTCGTGACGCGAAGGCGAAGTGAGAGATAGACAGATTTCCGATGTTGATAAAAGAGGATGAAGTGATATGACAAGGTTACAGAATTGGAGCAGACGTAAAGCCGGGGAACGAGGGATGAGTCTATAGGTCCCCGCACTGCCTTCAGTAGATGGATGAACGTTGTCTCTCTTCTCAAGGCTTTAGTTCCGGGGCAGACAGCTTTCCGTGCCGTTGCTATCCCAGGGTGGGCGTATCTCAATCAGCGAAGGAGAAGAGAGATGTACAGACACCTCTTGAATGAATTAGAATGGAAGCAGACGACAGGGACCAGCTTTCTTTGAAGTGCATACACGCATACACACCAGATGAGTAGTAGGGATCAATAACCAATGCTGGATACGTGTAGGTAGCAGTGTGTAAGTCTCCGATCTCAGGCCGTAGCTACCAGGTATCCGCCTGGTCAAAGGGTGGAGGGGTCAGAGGAGAAAAGGGGGTGCGAATGCACGTCTTTCAAAAGAAATGGAACACCCAGCTGTGGTGGCAGCAGCAGGTCGACAAGAAGAGGTATTCAGCTATCACCCAGGTCGAGAAGCCAAGGGTGGGAGAAAGGCAGGGAAGAGTGTAAGGGCCCCTCATCGTCAATGTCGCACAGTACGGGGTTGAGAGAGCATGATACTAGCCACTCAAGGTCAAGGCAGTCTCAACTCGAGCTGTACGGATGCCAATCCCATGATCCACAGAGCTGGCTGACAGGGCTCATTTCAAGGGTGTTGAGGAGAAGAGACGACGGTTGGCCCACGCTTAGCTCCGACGCCCCCACACGCGGATGGATCTGAATGTGGTTTTAGAAGGGACAGGGCATAGGTGCCAAATAGTATCAAATCAGATACGATTCTCCAAGATGAGATTTGCATGGCTAGCTGTGTTGTTGACACAACAAGCTGAAAAGACTAGTGTTAGTGTGTACATTGCTATAATCTGGACTCATAACTGCAGAGTCAGATTGATGATCCAGTCGTGAGCGGCACCAGCATCAAGCTCGCAAGAAGGAACTCAGTCGGCTTGAACGACAGGGGTTATGTCAACGATGGCTGAAATGGTGGGCCCCAGACTGAGGGTCCAATCAATAGTTGCTCGAAAGGCCAAAAGTCCAAGAAAGAGCAAAAAGCAATGCTATGAGCGAGACGCATGACTGAGGCGATTGAGGCAGTACTTTGTGCTAATGTGAGACACAGAGAGTGATTAGGGCGGTCTTCGACCCAGCCAAAAACACCAAAGCGATCCAGTAGTGCTTAGATTGACTAGCAGCCTGCCCGGATACGCGGTCGTATTGCATCATCCTCTTGAGTCTCAATTTTTGCTTTTTATCCAGCGGCGGTTTTGGATTCCAAGGCTAAAGATAAGTTTGTGGTCATACCGTGCAATACTGTTGCTCTACAGTGGCCCATGGCTAACCGAAAGCCTAAGAGGTTTCGCTCAACGTTGTCCGTTGTTTTTCAAGATATGCAAATGCCAAGTCGCTGGTTTGATGCGGTGAGTGGGAATGCTAATATGATGTGCCATTCTCCAGAAATGCAAACCGGGGACTGTTCGGAGTGACCTAACGAACGAGGTTGCTGTATGTAGATGCATTGCTTGTTCTATCTTGTGCCAGGAACGGCTCGGATAAGAATCCGTCAAAATGGATGTCGACTCTTGCAGATGCTTTCTATTGCACTGTACAGTACATGGGGGCCGCTCCATATCTAACAGCCGATGCTAGCTGCGATGGTGTCAGACCGTGAACCTGAGAATGTTGTAATGTCTGCATCTGTTTCTCTGATCGCACAGCTACATCATTATGTATCGATTGTTGGCTTGACGAATTGTGCCCGCTAGCCAGCCACCAACCGACGAACCGTAAGGTTGATTACTGGATTTGTCTCGGTGGTCAAGATGGGTCTGCTCTGTGAGTCGTGTTTTAGGGTCATGGGCTTGGGAAGCTTTTCTCAAAACGTGCAACCCTGCAGGACTGGCTCATGCACTATCACCCAATGCAGCCAGCGGCAGTGGTACAGTGCAAAACCTACCGAGGTCTGTACAGTGCAATACAGCAGTAGTTGTAGTTGTAGGTAGGTAGGTACCTTAGGTAGGTATGTGCTTATGCAGATGCAGACGCAGGCAGACGCAGACGAGAGTTGACCATCACCAGCTCCAAGCGAGATCTCAGATTAGTTACGCTTGGGCACTTTGTAGAAAATGACGGGCGGATGAGCGACCAACACCAACGTGGACGATGAAACTAAAATCCTGTGGCGGCCTTGGTTTAAGTTTTGGCCCATCGTTTATAGCTTTTCTGGCCAATCGTATGTGCCCTATGCTCCAGAAAAAGGTGGATGGCCCAAGTGCCTGCCAAAAGGTGTCTGGGTCTGGTCGGGCTTGCCCTGGACTATTTCAGGTAGGTAGGTACCATAGGGATGTAGATTCCTGATTGCCCTGAACCTTCCTGCCCTGGACCTGGACCTAGACCTACATAGACCTGATCAGCCAACCAACAGGGAAGTTAGTTCCTGCAAACTGCAGAGCAACCTGGAAACAAGGTGCTCAATCTTCATGGAGTGGCTCGTCTGGTGAGCAAACCACGGCACGAAAAATCTTTATTGCCGAGAGACAAGTGCTGACCTTAGCACGTACTTTCGTCCAGCGAAATTCCAGAGAAGCCGTAGCTGATATCTGAGACGTTCATGCCTGCCGCTTACCTAGTACCTAGGTACCTTAAGTAGGTGCCTAACTTAAGGTATGGGCCAGATCCGGATTTCTTTATCCATACACACAACTTCAGAGACATCATCGCAACCGGACAGGCCTCTGCGAATTGGGTACAGTATCCGTCGCAACGCCCGCAATCCAGCCAGCCACTATCACCGCCGCATCGTGTTGTTCGCTGTGCTCCTGTAGTAAAATCTACGCTTCAAGAGAAGAGCCATCGTTTGCGCAGCCAAAACTGGCTTATTCGCGCCCAATTAACCAAGCTTAGGTTCTCGGCCGAACCCGACTTCATCAGCCAAGGTCAACCTAGACTTTGGACGATGGACAGGCGGGACGCGAGCGGTACGGCTCGGCTCCTCTATTAGCCTTGCAACCTGCAGTCAGTGGAGGTCGACCCCATCAGCCAGATCCGCTCCCATGGCGTATTGCTAGCCCAAAGAGACAGGTGAGAGCAACAAAGAAGAAAATTGTTATCCCAATCTAACCCGCCAACGCAAACTGTTCTTGGCAGTGTTGTCCTCACAGCTACAGTACTGAACCTCCCTGTTCAAGATCACCCTACAAATTTACCCAACAGAACTCGCACACTCCAACCATCCATTCTATACAGCCAGCGGAGAATGCATGTCATTCGAAGTTGCTGGATGGAGGTTCGCCAATCAGCAATCAGCAACAGTCTCGTACGTTAGCCCCCATCAAGTCCTCCTGCAACAGACGAGATCATAGCATTGCTCTATGCCTGGGCATCAAATTCAGCATTGGCCACTCAAGACCTACTGTACAATGCGCTTTTGCCAGCAGTCGGTCATCAGTTTGCAGGGGGCATCGGTAGCTCCATTTACAGGGAGCGGGAAGCGCACACACACGCACACACACATTGCACATTCACAGGCACGTCTGCGCCCTCGTTGGGCGATGCCAATGCATCAGCTGCAAGAGCAAGGATCGCACAGTGCATCAGCCACCACCTTTAACCCCATGAACGGCTTTTGCTCTGCTTGAATGTGTGGAGTCTGAAAGCGCATGTCAGCACAACTTAGTCAGGCAAAGAGGAACATGATTCAAAAACAGAATCATGAGCCCATAGAGACGTTGGCAATTGTCACACTGTTAGGCATAACGCGAATGAGTCCAGGAGCTGGTAGCTGACATATGTCGCCCCGGCACGAAGAAACAAGAAAGCGGCTAGCTAGAGTTTCCAGCAAACCCTGTTGAGTATGCCAGTGCTTTCCTGGAGGTTGGCAAGCCGTTCCACCCCCTCAGCCTTGCACATATGTAAGTGAAAAATAACGTTTCCCCTTTGCCCTTGACAATCTTGACCAACAAGAGGTCTGTTATCGGTATTATAGAGAAGAACCTTCAAATACGGTACAGGAAAAGCATACATACCTTACCTTACATAGTCATGGATGCGGATCGTTACCTAGGTCATTGGACCTGCAGGCGCAACATTATCTCGCGTTTCGACCATGTGTTCAGAAGCAATTATAGATTTCTCGGGGAAACTACACTAGTTAGTTTCTCATTCCTGTACGGCACAAGGCCAACATGTTTGTTTGTTCATGCTGCCAAAGACTCGACAACGTTTTTCTTGCCACTTCGTGTCTCAGAACTGCAGAACCCCCCCCCCCGCATCGGCAATCCACGAAGCGTCTCGCCCATCAAAGAAGAAACCGCCCATGGCCATTATCACTACATCCCTGACACGGTCCAACTTTCTAGTCAGCGATTTGATGTTAGTGGGACCGATCCACACTGTCCTCAAGCTCCCAGATGACACAGACTGCCGGACTGACGCCCCCACGCTTATTGCTTTCGTTTAGGATACAGCACCGAGCCTGGAGTCAGGCTTAGCATTGATGCAATAAATCTTACTTGTCGCCAGCAGCGGAAGCTTCAACGTCATGGGCCTTCCCGTCGATCCTGTGTCCATTCCTTCTGGAAACTCTACTTTGCGAGGATGCTTTGATTGGTCGTGTTCCTCTTAAGCTTCATCGCGAGGCTAATCTTGACCACATAAGGACAGCAGGTAGTATCGAAGAACCACCATGATGTACATAAATAGGTAGTTTCACAACGGAGCATCAGTCCACGGATCAGCAAATGCCGTGATGCGGCTCGGCTTGCTTGCCAACCTAGCGAGCACCTAAAACGTACCCCAAGATTGATCTCTGACTGTTCAATCTGGCTCCAACTCGCCACACGTATATCTTCTCTCCCTGAGCATTGCCAATACTGCTGCTTCTGATTCCACCTTACGAATACCTCTGCATCAGCAAGTTATTCTCATGTGCAAGTGACCGTCGGCGAGCTAAAGATCAGGCTTTGCAAGGTCCTCAACACTCTTCAGGTCACAACAGACGCATCCTCGACGCATTTACACAGAGCAAAGCTAGAACTTTTGCATGTCTAGCCAGTCAAGTTTCTATGACCTGCTCACCTCCACGGCGGTCCAGAAATGCACCATACGGATTGTGCGGGAATATCGGGTTGGACTCCGCGCCCCATTCCTCATCTCCTACATGTGATCCCTGTCTTGCTTCAGATGGGAAGAGTGAAAGAGAATATTGACATTTAAACCTCAAAAGACATTTATCAGGCGAGTCAGGCGTCTCATCACGGGCCTGCAGCATCGCCCCCAGCATCTGTTGATCCGGCCAAATTTGGGCTGTCTCCGCGCTTAACAGGGGCGTCGGTTCACTCACTATACTCAAGCACGTGTCTGGCTACTACTCATCGTTACCAGACATGAACTTTAGTCATTTGCGAGTTTTGAACTAGGCGTCTTGTGGTTATAGTCCTAATGACAAGTCGACATTCAGCGGAGATTTGGGTCCAGTTCTCTTTCAAAGCAACGTCAACGACGTATCAGGTCCGTATGTACCTGGACTGAATTGCGACGGAAACCATACCAGTCGGCCATATCCTGACTTCAACCTTGACTGGCAAAAGAAAGCATATCTGTGTATTCAAGATTGATTTTGTTGCCTCCCAGCTCGACAGAAAAATTCATTTGGGGCTTTACGATGACATATATTGCCACTACCACGTCCACAGCAGAATCATTAGTTGGATAACCCAAAGTGCCCTTGGCTTGGCGCGCAACGAAACTAGCCGCGCTAGATCCAAGGCACCACAGGCCGCCGAAGCTATGGGCTCCGACAGCGACGTTCTTTGATGCCGGAGAGACGGCTCCGGAGCCTTATCTTGAAGCCTGGAGGTTAACATGATTGACATTGGCTGGCAAAGCCTTTAAGCCGATAGAATATTGTAATTGCGGTTCAGGATCCCTTACTGATTCCTGCTGCTCTTTTTTATGCACTGACGCTTGACCATCTCGAGAGAGAACTTCTCTCGGCGGTGTTACTGGTATTACATAGCTGTTACCGTTTTTTCGCTAACATAATTCTCCGTGTTGCACGCACTGTACTGTGGCTACCCCAGCATGTAACGTGTCAAGTCTCCCTGGTCACTTCGATGCTTCATCAGATTTGTCCGTGGGCACCTTCTAGAGGGCCCCCCTGCTACCTCAACACCACCACATCCGCTCTTGTCCCTTGTCACCGGGGATAAGCCAGCAAGAGCTACGGTGCACGGTCGCTTCGCGAGTCTTCCACCGTCAGCGTAGGCTTCTCTCCGTATTTCCCGAGTGGCTCACAAGATATCCTGCTGTGCATCATCACGGACAATCTGTGCCTCTTGGCCACTCGATGCAATGGACGAGTGAGTGCATGCAGCATTGCATGGTTTGCTTTGCTTCGCTTCGTGATGTATGCAAAAATCCCTCCTCTTTTATTTTGCTGTTCTTTTATGTACAATTTCAATTATGACAGGTCCAATACTAGGTGTCTGTCTATTCAACTTCCAGCCCAGCTTGCTTCATGAGCCCGTAGAATACACCTTGCTTCTTGAAAAGCTCGGCCGGACTATCAAACTCGACCACCTCACCCTTGTCGAGCACCACCACACGATCGCTGTCCAGGATGGTGTTGAGACGATGGGCGACGGTAATAATGGTGCGGTTAGCGAATAAGGGTGACCGAAGGGTGCTCTGCAGCATAGCGTCGGTCTCAACATCGACTGCAGCGGTGGCCTCGTCCAATACCAGGATATTGGAAGGAGTGAGCATCGCGCGAGCGAGCGAGACGAGTTGCCTCTGACCCTGAGAGAGATTGGAGCCTGCAAGGCAACATGTTAGCAGTTGAACAAACATGCATGTGAAAGTCGGTTGTGATGTGAATAAGCCTGATATCTCAGGACCCAGGCTGTTGGTGCTGCTCCTAAAGGGCAGACCACGGGACTTCGTCCTCATGCGAGGCGAGCAACTAAGCACATCTGATGTCTTCGAAATGGCTGCAGAAAAGAGACTGCTCATTATCATCGGCAAGGGCCAGATGTTTAGCCACACCACATCAGATGAAGCCATGGATGTTGAACCAGATGCTCGGGTGACCGGTGAGAGAAATCGCAGACCGGTCAAGAAATGCCGACAGAAAGCGCATTGCCGTGCGTGAACTTACCTCCTTCGTTAATCTTGGCCTCCAGCCCACCATCCATGCTCGAAACGTGGTCCTTCAATCGTGCGTGCTCTATAGGGAAATACGTCAGCAAATGTTACACAACGTGCTGACAAAACATTCGCTTGTCTAAGCAGTGCATGGGTGTAGTAGGGTTGCAATGTCGGCGTTTACTTACCCAACACACTCCAAAGCTCAGTGTCATCATGGACATGGCCAGGATCGAGGTTATCCCGAACAGTGCCTTCAAAGAGCGCTGCATCTTGAGGAATAATGGCCAGCCTTCGGCGCAGATCGAGCAAACCAATGGAAGACGTGTCAATATTATCAATACCAATATGGCCCGTTACTGGTTCGATGAGTCGGAACAAGGCTAGAGTCAGAGATGACTTGCCTGCACCTGTGCGACCCACGACACCGATCTTCTCATGCGACTTGATGTCAAGGCTGATGTTCTTGAGCACCAGGTCCAAACCCTCACGGTAACGGGTGCTGTAGTTGACGAAATCAACCTCGCCCTTAGCAGGCCACGAGACAGGGGGTCTGTTCTTGGCGATGATCTCGGGTGCCTCACTTGGTAGGGCTGCATATTCGAGGACACGCTCTACTGACACAATGTTGGTCTCGACTTCGACAGTCTGACGAACGATCCAGTTGAGAGAAGTCGTAATCTGCAGAGCATATGACATGGCAAGGCCGACAATACCAGATTGGATGGGCTTGTTGCCAGTGACGGCGATGATAGCAAAGCCAGCAGCAGCCAGAATGACCACAGCACCAATAAACTCGAGACGAACGGCCAGCCAGCGATTGGCGCTGATTGAAGGGAAGTAAGCACGGAGATTAGCATCGACACGCCATTCGTTCTCGAGCTCGAATCGCTGCTGCTGTCGGAATGCCCGAATGGTTGAAATACCCCCAAGGGACTCCTGGAAATGTGCATAGATGGGGCTACGGCTCACACTGTCGAGTCGTTTGAGCTCGCGAGATGTTCGGAGGTAATATCTCTGGATGTAGTAGTAAGTCAGGGCTAGCGGGATGATCAATGCGACAAATGGTGGTGTGGCGAATGAGATAACGACCAAGGTGAAGCCTGACTTGGCCGCATTCACAAATAGCATATTGAAAGTTCTGGCCAAAACCTCATCGACCCGGTAAATATCACTGTCAATGGATTAGTATCGACCTTTGATCTCCCCAAAGTATATACTGACCTCGAGAAACGGTTCAGGATACGACCAGCAGGCGTTGTATCAAAGAAAGACATGGGGGAGCGGAAGATAGCGTTGGCCATGCGCTCATGAAGCTTTCTCGATGCCTGTTGCTGCGTCAGTGTTTATACTCGACATGATCATGAAAAATCACCAACCTCGATGGAACAGAAGATCCAGAGCACAAGGGTCTGAATGACAGTGAGAGCGGACGCTCCGATACCAAAAGCGAAGTAGATTCCGAGATACTTGCCAACATTAGCGTTCGACTGCTTTTCTTGGTTTTCTCTGGACCACTTCTCAAGCCAGAAATTACCACCGATTCCGGCAGTCTGTGCAGCAATAAGCATGAGGAGATATAAAGCAACGGCATAAAGGTTGTTCATCTTGGCGTATTCACCGTAGACAGACCACTTGACCTTGCCTTGCTCTAAGTGCTCCTTGGCTTGCTTGGTCTTGGACGAACCACCGATTTCCTCGTCTGTCAGCTTGCCTCGTGGACCTCTGAAGCTTGCAGTACTGGCGCGGCGCAGGGTTGCCATGCTGCTTGAGCGAGGCTTGGCCCCAGCACCGGTCTTGATAGGAGCCATCTCGGGGACTTGTTCCTGTGCCTCCTCAAGCTCTTCCTTGGCCTGGCCCGAGTCTGTCTCGATGATTGTAGCAGCCTTGCTGCTTGAAGCACTGGAGCTAGGTTCACTGCTGGCATTGCCAGACTCGTGTCCGGCTGTCTTGAGAAGTTCGGCAACGAGACCCTTCTGAGCAACCAATTCCTTGTATGTTCCTCGCTCAATGATTTGGCCATCCTTAAGGAGAGACACGTAGCTGGCCTGACGAAGGACAGCAATGGCGTTAGTTGCAAGAATGCGAGTCTTTGAAGCCAGCAGACCACGGGTTCCGAGTACATTGTCGATAATGTGACGGCCAACATGGGAGTCAACAGCAGAAAGAACGTCATCGAGTAGGTAGATATCCGCACGAGCATAGACAGCACGAGCCAGTGATACACGTGCTTTTTGACCACCACTCAGGGAGATACCACGTTCGCCAACAACAGTTTCGTCTCCATCTGGAAGCTGTGCAAAATCGTCCAAAAGAGCACACGCCTGGACAGTCTTCTCGTAAAACTCAGCATCATATTTATAACCAAAGATGATGTTCTCCTTGACTGTAGCATTGAGGATCCAGGTTTGTTGCGACGCGTAGGCAACAGTTCCTCGTACTTCGACGTTACCCTTAACCTTCCACATATCACCGAGAATGCTCTGAAGGAAAGACGACTTGCCAGCACCAACACGGCCAACGACACAAGAGAGTTCTCCCTTGTAAGCGGTATAATCAATATCAACGAGAGTGGGCTTGTTCTCGTGACGGCTCCAAGTGAATGTACCATCACGGATGATTATGCTCTCCTCGCCAAGTTGCTCAGGGGCAGGCTTAATAGTGATAGCGTCGGGTTGAAGCTCTTCAGCGGTAAGGAAGCTGGTGAGACGTCCAATGGCGACAGAGGCTTCGACGATGGAGGTGATGACCATTGGAAGAATGGCAAGAGGGAAGGTCAACAGGTTAAACAGGGCCAATGCAGGGAAGACGATATCACTAGTGAGCGGCTTATCCTGGGTCAGAACAAAGACGGTGAAGGTTGAACATGACACGAAGAAAGGCGCAGTAGTCCAAGTGAAGTTGGCAAAGGCCTGAGTGGCACCAATCTTTCGCAAGTTCTTCAGTTCCTTTTCATTTCGGACGAAATTGAGTTTGTTCATAAAGGCAGAGCCCCAAGCATACAGCTTGATGCTCTTCATATTGTTGATGATCTCGTTGATCAAGCGACTTCTGGCGTCCTTATTCTTCATCTGCTCCTTTTGCATGTTTTTCATAATGCGAGCGACAAATCCTTGAATTGGCATCATAATAATCATGACAGCAACACCCGCCATCATAGACCAGCCTAGCAGATTATAGAGGGAAACCATGCAGATGATAATCTGGAATGGCGCAGACCAAATTTGCTGAGCGAACTGGGTAAGATCCTGCAGACGCTGGCCATCAACCGCCATGTAGTTGACAATGTCACCGGTACTCTTTGAAGCCCTGCCCTCGCTTGACAGGCGTAGGGACTTGCGGTATATGGCTGAAGACAAACCACCTTTGATACGCATTCCCGTCACAAAGGCAAGCTGGAAGTACTGATGAACCATGGTGGTTTGCAGAACCGCACAAGCGAACATAGCCAAAGCGATAGCAGCGCCCTTGATAATAGGCTGAGGAGTATTGTCTTCCTCGTACGACTTCACAAAGGAGATGAGAAGCCGAAGCAGCTGGGGCTGAATGTACTGGGCGACATCATTTGCAACCTTGAAGATAGCAGCAACACAATAAGGGCCGCCATATGCCTTGAACAAAACTCTCCACAGCGAAGGACTCTTGTGGTGTTCCAACTCGTATTGCCAAGCTTGGTCAAAGCGAGATCCAGTGTTCTTGGTCTGATCATCCTTGGCAAGAGCCCAGAGGTCCTCTTCGGTCAAATACACTTTGTAACCATATTGCATCATTGGTGTCATCCAGGAGAAGGCGAGTTGAGAAAATGCGTTGGCGTATTCAACGGGACATTCTTCCTCTTCCTCGATGGCTTCATATCCACTCGGCCGAGAAGTTCGAGGCCACAGCCACTCCACGAGAAACTCTACAAGAGACAGCCCAACTCCGACGCAGTAAACAATGAAGTACGGTAGGTTGGAGTCGTAGATTTGCTGCGAGATAAGAGATCGGAGCTTGACGCCGAAGGAGATGAGGAGGAAGAGCCAGTAGAATAGGGCGACGCCGCTGGGATATCGAATACGCGAATGCTCGATCCATTGAATAGCGAAAATGACAAATAGTGACAGGATAGTCAAGAAGGTCGTCAAGACTCGGAAATCGCCATACCAGATATGGGGCATGTAGACGATTTGAACGATAAGCTGAGCAATGACGTCGACGATGATGACGGCGAGGAGAGACTGAGACAACAAATCAGCTCAATTGAACAGAATAGAAGTAGAGAAAGGCGCAGAGGAGTTTACCTGCTTAATGTAGAAGTGCGCATTCTTGGTCTGTCCCTCTTGTTTCTGCTTCTTAGCGAGCAGCCACCAGACAGCGAGCGATCCAAACAGAAGGCCAAAAACAGACACAGCAGAGATCCAGACGTCGATAAAACAAGGTGTAAAATCATAGCGATGGGGACTTAGGGGCCCCCATCCTTCCGAATTTCCACACAGAGGTTGCTTGAAGGGGCCGGTAGTGAGATAGTTCGCACCAAGCTCTCGCAGCGGGCGGAAGCCAGTGAACGAGCCCGTCTCGAAGAGAACCTGTTGCTCGTTGTAGAGAGCCATTGTTGCAGTGGATGCTTCTCAAGGAGTTCGAGGTATCGAAAAGGTTTCGCGCGACAGTCACTTCATGCTAGAGGGACGTGTGGGATGTTTCGTAGGCGACAGAAGCGATGGCGCGTCCTTGGTGACGATGATGGTGACGGGATAAGATTTTGGAACCTTAGCTCGGGAAGCTCAATGTTAGTACAGTACGTACGTCAGAGCGAGTGCCGTGAACCGGAGCAAGGATCGGAAACGGCTCGGAGGACAAGATAGAGACAGAGACAGTCTCAGAACGGACAAAACAAGCCCAAACCCGAATCCGGTCACCTCAGGCGAGAGTTGAAGGATTGAAAGAAGAGGTTGAAAAAAAAAAAAAAAAAAAAAAAGGTTCTGAACTTCTGGGCGACTTCCGACAGGCAGAATCTCGTCGAATTGACAGGCCCTTGTCGTGGTTGGTAAGCTGGCCCCCAGAATTTTGCTGCAAACCCAGCATGCGCGAACACCCAAACATGCACTAACAATGCGATCCTGGGCACTAGACCAGGCTGAAGCTGCTCAGTGGGGTTGCTTACTGATCGCAAATGGAGATAGTCTACGGACTTTAGGTGAGATCACTTCCCAGCCAAGGTCGTCTTACCCTGGAGCACAGAGTTTGATTATCATTTTGGTTGTTTGTGCGACTAATAGCTGTACCTGATGCTTTCTATGTATCATGTTTATAGATCACAAGCACGTCAATTGCTTGTGCAACTCTTAGTCTTCAATATGTTCTCTCTTGTTCGCGTGATTGCCAACACGCCGTGACAAGCAATCTCAATCAGCACGAGAAGTAACTTCGGTTTTCAACCACTCGATTACCGTCTTGGAAAGCCACTCCTGCGCTTGGGGTTGATCAACGGTATGGCTTGCGCCAGGAATCAGCCCCGATAACCGACTGACAGCCGGGTTTAACGCCTTATACTTCTTGTTGCTCGCAGCCTGGTCGATGCGCTCTGGGACGAACTCGTCCTCAGCAGAATGGAGAACTAGCACTGGCTTATTGAACCGAGACCAATTCCTTTCAATGACATCATCGGGTAGGTCTGATGAAAAGTAATCATCGTCGCCGCTGTTCATCAGTTAGTTCATATCATCCTCATAGCTGGAAACCGTTGAACGTACCCTTTGCTCGCCAGAGACTGGAACCGATACGCCGAAATGGGAGCTCCCAGAACGGCAGGAATCATGTCAAAAGGCATACAATCACCGCCTTTGCCCTCAGAAATCATCTTTGCGGCGAGATCAAGACTCGGCTGAGGATCCGGGAAGATCAAATCCAGTGTCTCACGATCCGACACCGGACCTTGCATAACGAAGCCATCGACAGGTTCGTTGTTGTGCTTGGCATAATTGGCATACTCGATGCAGTCCTGCAATTGGTCAGAAGATATATAAAACGTGGCGACAAGGGAATAGATTACCTGACAGCCAGTTGAGGAACCAAATAGGACGATCTTTTCCTTGCCAATTCCTCGCAGATACTTGACCAAAGCAGAAATGTCTTCAACATCGTTGGAGAGGCTCGAAGTGCCAAAACCCGAGAAAGAGCTTCTCATGCGGAATTCGATAACGGAGAAGCCCAACTCCTTTACTTCCTCTAGGCGCTGGGCTAGAAGCCGGGTATAAGGAATAGTGTGAGGTCCATCTGTAAGCCCACCGATGAAGACAATGGCATTAGGAGCTGAAGTGAGACCAATTTCATAGGCGGCCGAGCTTCGACACTTGGACTCAAAGGGATGGACAGTGACTTGGAAAGGGCCTGAAGGGGACATTTTGGCAGCTGATGCAGAGAATTTTTGCGATGATAGAAGATGTCGTGGTATTTGTCCCTCAGAAGAAAGAGAGGGGAGCTTTACTGGAGGACTGTTGAGGTATATATAAGCTTATTTCCTTGGCTCTTACTGGGATCATATCATTGCACACTTACTCGGAGATCACTAAGAAGGCTCAGGTCGCAAAGAGAATCTATTGTGATTTTGTGTTTAGTATAAGCTTCCTGATGGTTGTTGCAGGCATCAGATTCCTGAGAAGTTGATAGTGGGTGGGCGTACTCCACAGTGTGAGAGTTGCATCATGAGAGGGGCAGAATAGACTCACCAGTAGAGAAGTTATTAATTAAGAGGTAAAGTATCAGGAGCGCAAGAGTTTGAAAACAAACAAGATACTATACACGCTACAAGCATACATTAAATAGCTATTGAGATGTTAAGAAATATAGAGTTTCTGCTAAATTCTGGCGATTTCTTTCACTGTGTCAGGGTGATATTCTTACACGGTCTCATTTAGCGAAACCACTCTTTCACTGACAACGGACCCCTCCGTACTCCAATTTTGTTCTTCTGATAAAACCGCCAAACCAGGATCATTTTATCGCTTTGCATTTCCGGTGTAAGCTATATTCATTACCCTTCAACCAAACTTGTACGCTGCATCCTACTGCCCTTACGTACTCGCGTTCGTGTTCGTTAAATTCTTGGCTCGGCTGTGGAGAGCATGCATGAATAGACAAGCAGAAGCGCTTTGCTTCATCAACCATGGAATCAACAGCCAGTAGTAAGGAGAGGACCGAGTTCTTCCAAAGAGTAAGTGATCATTCTCAAGCCCCAAAGAAAATACTGACTCGAATTAGCTTAAACCATGTTGCGTTAAGATAAGTCAGTTGGCGATCCGCGAGGCCGACGGACGAGCTTCTTCTCGAGAGCTTGGTGAGCAGACAGGTCGACTTTTGGAGCTCCTCAATGAACAAATCAGACGGAACCCGCTAGTACTGGATGAGAAGTTATCTGAATATGTGTTCTTCCCTCTTCATCACATCTTTCGCCAGATGGATCAATATCCCATGCCCTTGATCGAGAACTGCATCAAGACGCTTACAATTCTCATCACGCACGGCTGGAAGACAAAGCTTTCTGCGGAGCTTGTGCGACAGATTCTGAGTCTTCTGACTTTCATTATAGATGGAACACCTGGCTCAACCCCAGCACGCCCTGTCGCTGAGGAGACAGTGCTGGAAGCTTTTCGTGGGCTGACAGCGCTCTTCAACACAGCTGGTTTATCGGCCGCAGCTTCATCAGGGCTTTCGGAGGCAGAGTCAATACCGGCTCTTGGGCACGGCGTAACTATCATGTTGAATGGAGTGGTAGACGGTGCAACGCCTCAGATTCAACAGGAAGCACTGCGTGCCCTGCAAGCAGTGTACCATACTGTGAAAGAACCTGCTGCATTGGCTAGTTTCCTGCCTGGCACCGTTTCCCTACTCGCCAAAGTCACATCTTCACCTAACCGATACAAGAGCGCTGTTCTTGCCAAATGTTTCGAGACAGTGAGCCTGGTACTGACAAGTGTATTGGCTGATCTACGGACGCGGTCGATCTTGACAAAAACCGAAACTGATCAAGAAGGGGCCGAGGATAACAAAATCCTATCTCCAGCTTGGCTCAAGGCAAGCACTATGCAAGTTAAGAAAGCCCTCTCAACGATTATGAAACTGCGTTCTCATGAATCTGCTGAGGTGAGGAATGCCCTCAACAAGCTTTGCGTGACCATCCTGGATGAATGCCACAACACGTTGTCCAACTGTGCAAACATACTTGTCGAGACAGCCATGATGCTTGGGGAGACTGAGAACAAGATGTCCCTGACACAGACTAGTTTACAAGATCTTGTCAACATCTATCCTGAACTCGGTGAAATTGTCAAAACGACGACATATAACTGGATGTCTAGTCTTTCACGGCTGATGCAATCAGCGGATGAAGATGTTAAGCGAGACACAATACGAAATGTCTTGAAGGGTCTTGAGCTCATCAAAGACTTACAGATACAATCATCGACGCTGGACGAATCTATGTCGATTATGCTCCGAGATAGTATTATATCTCTAATGCAAGCATCAGGAACCTCGGAAACTAATGAGAACATGGACGTTCGACTGATAGACAGTGGGGAAGCATCGGCAGAGCAAGGGGATGTCCAATACCAGCCCGTCTTGCTGCCCTCCGAATCGCAAAAGGATATCCGTCATGAGATGGCATCACTCATTACCTTTCTTGGGTCATCGTCTCAGCAAGCAAGATTTGCTGGTACTATGTTGGAGCAAGTTCAGGACTCTGATAACTCAGCCAGCCAAGTCGCTACTTTTTGGCTTTGCTTTGAACTTATCAAAGCGAGCCATAGATCATCTGCTGAAGCAGAGATGTTCTTGAACTTGTCATCAGTAACCGATCCCTCCCAGGATATCGACACCATATTCAATGAGCTTTACACAACATCGGTGCAGATTCTCGACCGGCACACAGATGTGGAATCTATCGACTGGCGGCTAGAAGCTCTAGCCCTAGAAGCAACTGCCTACACAGCACAGCGAGCCGGAGAGTCATTTCGCCCCGAACTGATCGATATTTTGTTTCCCATCGCAACGTTCTTAGGCTCCAACAACCCCAATCTGCAAAAGCATGCTATTGTCACATTGAACAGTATAGCAGCCTCATGCGGATATGCCAACGTTTCAGAGCTTATCATCCAGAATGTGGACTACATGGTGAACTCGGTTTCGTTGAGGCTGAACAGCCTGGACATATCGCCTGCCTCGATCAACGTCTTGACCATGATGGTCCGACTTGCAGGCCCTCGACTGGTTCCCTACCTAGACGATGTTATCGACTCTATCTTCGGGGCTTTAGATAACTTCCACGGATATCCAGTATTTGTCGAGATCTGTTTGTCGTGCTCAAGGAGGTTGTGAATCAGGGCGTTCGCTCGGATATGTTGTTGCTGGAACATCAGGCAAGGTCAAAACCAGACCATCGAAAAGTCCACAAGAAAGAACCTGGGCTCTCCGAACTCTTGGATACTTTGGAAAAGCGAAGGCAGCGGGCAGCACTCGATGAGACGGAAACAGAAGAAGAAGTGAAAGGCCACCCAAAGATTCCGTGGAAGAAAGAAAAGAACGAGAATGATAGCAACGAGGCAGCTGATCCTCCACCGGAACCAGAAAAACCACCAAACTCACCAACGTACCAGCTTCTGCTGAGAGTGGCAAACCTCACGCAACATTACCTCACCTCCCCGACACCGACACTACGAAGATCCTTACTTGAGCTCCTGGCAACAGCATCCACTGCTTTGGCTCCCGATGAAGATGCATTTTTGCCCCTCGTTAACGCGATCTGGCCAGTAGTGATCGACAGGCTGCATGACCCAGAAGCTTATATCGCGGTCGAGGCATGCCGCGCGCTTGCTGGGCTCTGCGCTGCTGCGGGGGACTTCCTTAGCTCTCGGTTCAAGACTGACTGGGCTGAATGGCTTCGAGATTGGTGCCGAAAGGTTAAACAGCAAGCTTCCGCTTCACCGAGCTGGGTCAGACCCCATGGGGAAGCTGGCACTACGTGGGGGAAAGAAAGCGACGATAGCCGAGTGTTGATACCCCTGAGAAATGGTGATAGTCTAAGCGGCAAGCCTTTAACGCAAATAGTTGCACCATCTTCAGGTAGCTTAGGCAAATTTGCGTCACCAGCGCGAGTGTGGGAGGGTACGGTTGAGCTACTGACAGCTCTCGTATCTCATGTTCAGGTTGACGAAGAAATGTTTGATGACATTCTTGACTTACTCTCGGACGTTTTGGAACGAAACGTTGTAGTGCGGGAGGCATTGGAGGCTGTTAACGGGGACGCTGTATGGCTTTCGCGGTATGAGAGAGGGAATGTTGAATGGCTCCCAACACCGAAAATGGACGGAGTGGAGTTCACTCACATGGAAATCTCCAGGTAATGCATTACGAAATAGACAGAACAAACCAACCAATATCGACTTCTCAATCATACCATTGTGGGCATTGAATTGGCCAGAGCCGGCACAAGAACTCATCTAGTGGTACGACTCGTTTCCTGGGGTTAGCATGGATACTAGGAGCGCCACCGGGCAAACCGTTCCTTGACGATGATGGAAGGCAGCAATTGTTATGTGATCGCTTCACGTGGAATTTCCACTCGAGGGAAGCCTGTGATACTAAAGCTTACCCCTGCCAAACATGCTGTGGGGAAGCGAGAGGTCTAGATTCTGCTGACGGTTCCGCAGTGGAAACATTGAGCATTTTCTCCGCATCTTATGTGTCAACACCTTCTTGAACAAGTTAGGTTTGAGAGGCTAATAATTGGAGTCGTTAGTATTATGGATCTCCCCGAGCGAACCAGGAAGACTGAGATTACCCTCAAACCTCGCTCGGCTCTACCCCAGAAACAAGATCAAGATGCTGCGGAAACGATTTCGTAATGGAATCAACATGTTGAGTGTCTAGACTCGAGAGTCTGGAGAATCCCCAGATTATGAGTCTGGATCTGGGGAGGCCTCGTGGCGACCATTGCATCGTATCCATTTTCCCCAGAAAGCCAAGAAGACATAACGTAACGAGACTCTTGAGCAAGTTGAGCCTCCTCGCTAGCTTGTCTTGAATTGACATTTTTTTCATGAGGGGAAATTCCAGCGTGAGGAGATTTCAAGCCACGATTGATATGAGTGGCCCAGCCAAGGAGATACCGATGGTATGAGGGAGAAAAATTCGATAAGGCCAGCTAAGAGATAGCGGTTTTTCCTGGCTGGCGGTCAGCAGCTGAGAGCCAGCGGGAGAGGGGAAGGAGTCTCCAAATTGCTAGTTGGTCCTAGGGCTGTTGGGACATGGGTACAGTTCCAGATTCATTGATACCACCGAAGCTGGGGGCCATTCATGGCCAATCAGGAGCATGTTAACTGCAAGAGGAGGGTAGTCTGGAAGTCTTCTAGCTTGAGGACTAGTTCGAGTTTTGCCACCCTCTTCGAACGAGACGTGGCCGCGTGAGGGTGCCCTGGAGCATGTGGGGGAGAGCCAAAGCAAGCCAAGGCATCTCCAAGTTTTGCTTTGCTTTGCTCTCTGCCGCTGAAGACTCCAAGGTGCTTGGCGATCTATTGGCATCGCATCGCCAAGTTCTGCAGCACACCAAACCAAGTCTTGTCTGCAGATCCCAAGGTCTGGGCAGCAATGGGCCCGACCCGAACATTTGGTTCACAATGATAGCATGTGTCTTGTAATACGACATAAGTCATCAGTTTATTACTACCACCAGGGGATTTCCCGAAGAGGGACAAGGGCCATTGGTCATGATGTCGACCTTCCGAAAGAAGCTGAAAGTGCTTACGGGGCCACTGAACAAGCGTTACGGACGTGGCGTTGAAATGGTCATTGACTCCGCGTTAGGAGCGCGTTTACTGGTAATCAACTGCCCATGAAAGTCAACGGAAAACTGCCGAGAGGTTGACTCGTAATAGGGCGTCGGCAAGGGTACATACATACGATGCAACAAACCCAATGTGAGTTAATTCCAAAGGATTGCAGCATGACAAGGGTCTGACACTCTTTGGGTAGTATTGGTGAATAACCTTATCCTGAGGGAGGGAATCGTAAGAAACAACTCAAATTGACTGATTGCTGACCATGCTGACTCGTTTATCAGATACGCTATCTAGATTAACGTCAAACGACAAGCGAGTTAAGCGCTGTATCAACCGTTGTCATGTCTTTACCAGCACGAGCCAAGATAATTCCAGCCCAGAACCGGCCCGGTCAAAGTCGACACGATTCTCGGCTACGGAGCCCTCTCGCGCTCGCCGAGAGATAGACAAGCAGAACCAAGACGGGAACCAGATAAGGGGGGGCCAGGCCACTACTGCAGTGTGACCTTTAGGCTGCTGTGCTCCAAGCTCCAAGGTGGACATGAAAATCCTGTACCCACCATGATACCGCAGCTTGGAGTTGAAGAGCCAATGGCTTCATGAGCCTAATGATTAGCCTCAAAGATAAACTCTTTGGGGCAAAACAAGACAGGCTAGACTGCCCGTTCTGCACACCATTTCCTCCAAGTTCAACCAACACGCTAACATTAAGACTAACGTTAGACTACCCCCCCCCCCCCCCCCTTGACCCATCCTTGCCATCTCCAACTCCAACTCGCATCTGACAGACCCCAGCGCCACCAAATCTAGAACGGTATGGAGAGCAGTTCCATAGTCTCGGTATATTGTGCAACATCGTCGATCAAAACGAGTACAAATACTGAGGCCCTCTCCCTCATTCCGGGGATACAAGAACCAAGAGCATCACTCTCGACACTCACTCCCCTTTCTCTCACTCTCACTCTCTCATACACTTCTCTCTCCTCTCACCACCACCACAACTAGTAGCCATGGCTTCTACTCCTCCCACCGATTACGGCAAGGAGGCCGTTCTCGATGTCTCTGAGACACGAGATGTCGAGACTGGCGAGGTCAAGAACGGTGGCCTCAAGCAAGATCTCAAGAACCGACACATGCAGATGATTGCCATCGGTATGACTTCACTCCTCTTCTATTCCTCAACTCATAACTAACATGTCTAGGTGGCGCTATCGGTGCTGGTCTCTTCGTCGGTTCAGGTGGTGCCCTCCAGAAGGGTGGCCCTGCTGCTCTCCTCATCGGCTATCTCATCATCGGTATCATGCTTCTCTGCACATGCTTGGCCCTCGCTGAGATGGCTGTCCTCTACCCCGTCAACGGTGCCTTCTTCACATACATCGTCCGCTTCGTCGATCCTTCATGGGGTTTCGCCATGGGTTGGCAATACGCTCTCGCTTGGTTGACTGTCCTGCCTTTCGAACTTATCGCGGCTTCCATCACCATCAGATTCTGGAGAGAAGATATCAACATGGCTGTCTGGGTCTCTGTCTTCCTTGTTGTCCTCATGGGCATTCAGATCTTCGGTGTTCGAGGTTACGGTGAAGTTGAGTTTGTTCTCTCTATCATCAAGATCTGCGCCTGTGTTGGTTTCATCATCCTCGGTATTGTCATCAACTGCGGTGGCGTTGGCGACCAGGGCTACATCGGTGTCAAGTACTGGCGCGATCCTGGTGCTTTCACCAGCTTCAAGGGTTTCTGCGCTGTCTTCGTCGTCGCTGCTTTCTCCTTCGGTGGTACTGAGATGGTCGGTCTGGCTGCTGCTGAGTCTGCCAACCCCCGCAAGTCTATCCCCATGGCTAGCAAGCAGGTCTTCTGGCGAATTGCTATCTTCTACATTCTCAACCTGTTCATCGTCGGTCTCATCCTCCCCGCCAACGACCCTCGCCTGATGGGCGCCAGCGGTGCCAACACCAAGGCCTCTCCCTTCGTTCTTGCTATCCAGGATGCCGGTATCAAGGTCCTTCCAAGCATCATGAACGCTGTCATCACTGTTGCTGTTCTCTCCGTTGCCAACTCCTGCACTTTCGGTTCTACCCGAACCATCCAAGCTATGGCTGAGCGCAACATGGCCCCCAACTTCTTCAAGTACATTGACTCCAAGGGCCGCCCTCTCTACTGTGTTATCCTCCAGATCGCCTTTGGTCTCCTTGCCTACATTGGCGCTGCTCCTCAGGGCATGGAGATCTTCGGCTGGCTCTTGGCCCTCACTGGTCTTGGCTTCCTCTTCGTCTGGGGCTCTATCTGCCTCGCCCACATCCGCATGCGTGCCGGTATGAAGGCTCAGGGCATCAACCTCGGCCTCATTCCCTACAAGACCCCCTTCGGCGTTGCTGGATCTTACCTCGGTCTCGGACTCAACATCCTCGCCCTCATCGCCTCTTTCTACACTGCTCTCTTCCCTGCCTCCGGCGCCTCTCCCACCGCTGAGGCCTTCTTCAGTTCCTACCTCGCCTTCTTCTCTGTTACCCTTCTCTACCTTGGATACAAGGTCTGCACACGCAAGTGGCAGATGTATGTCCGCCCCGCAGAGATGGATCTGGCCAGTGGCGCTGTTTGGTTGGAGGAGGAGGAGCCCAAGGAGCCTTTCGTCTGGGCCGATGCTCCCAAGAAGGTTCTCCGAAGCTTTTTCTAAGCATGTACGAAGGATGGAGTTGATATGATTACGGATACCCACACTACTGGATGAGTGAAAGAATTGTACATATATATGATCATGTAATATTTTGAGTTTTATACCAGCGAGAAAAGCAAGGCGGTTAGCGTTCCTGAGCATTATCTGCACATATACAATACGCATGCAATCTCTTCAAACACCAGAGCACAATCACAGTGATAAACATAAGAGCCGAAGTGATCTACATTCTTACTTGCGAGGTGATTCAGCAGAGCCTTCCTTATTCTGTAAGGGATCTATTCGTTAAAGGAGTAACAGAAAATTACTGCTCAATCACGCAGATAAGGTAAGACTTGTTCCCCAACCTATATTTCAATGGTGTCCTAGACAGCCCAAGCAATGAGCACGGCAAGATTTACTCTTGGCCAAAATTGTTCCTGCTCGGCACTATCAACAAGATGTCTAGGTACTCAGCCATTTCTTCTTGTTCCGACACAATAGTGTTTTGCTTTTACACTGACTGTACTATTCCACATTATCTCCCATACGATTTGTATCCATGTCATCCTTTTCGTAGATTTACTCCTAAAGTTGCCCGAGCTAGTGCCTCTACAAAATTATATAGTCCAAGTTTAGTAAGCCCGAACTCACAAATTCGTAAGTAAAACTCAGTACCGAGAATGTCATACAGAAATAGCAATCTTATTCGTCATTGGCTTTGGTCGAGATCACGATGCTAATCTCCCGCGGAAGGTTCTCCTTCAGGATCAGCGCATCAGCTGCGTCAAAGATCGAGCAGAGCTTTGAACGAAGAAGTCGCTCCTGCGATGCTGATCCACGCTCGAGTCTGGAGATAGCTTCGGCCACATTAGCCATGATTTCGTTGCGGTAGGAGAGATCGTCGTTGATGTTGAGCCTCGTCTGGTGACGATCTTTGGCTCTGACCAGATCAAGGTCGAGGGAAGACATGACAGCAACGTCCATTTTGGAAACCATATCAAGGAAAGCACCCTACATAGGGTGTGATCGAGGAAAGACATAGGCAATTGTGTCGAAGAGGCGTTGAAGAGCGCCAACAATAATGTTCTTTGTACCATCAGCTTCTTGGCTGAGGAGACATTCATTCCAAGCAGGTCCAAAAACTTGCTGGAACGACTGGCAACCGGGCTACTCCAGGAGAGCCGTTCGAAGTTCCATCAGATTGGGTATTGCCTCCTGCAGATAGTTCTGCTGAGAAATTTCGTATCTCACGGACCTTGTCTGACAGTTCAACCAGCTTCTTTACAGCTGCAGTTGATTCTGCATCATTGACCTGTTGAGCCAGTTGAATCCAGTCAATTTCATCGGAAACCAGGGACGCAAGAGTGGCACCGGCCTTGCCCATATATTTCCAAACTGATAGTTCCGTGTCTGCGTCCTTGATGATTGGCAACCATGATTTCGCGACTTGGCTGCACTAGTACCATAGTCGGTTCTTCGCCTCCTCTGGAAGCACAAGGATGATGGGCTCCGATAGCCATGCCTTTACCTCTCTGATGAGAGCTGGATCGTTTTGCTTGAACTTTCGGTTTCCTAGTTTCTCAAGTATTTCCTTGCCCTCGCTTAATGCTTGACGGCGGTGGATGATCTGCGGCGCGTCGACAGTCCTCTTCTTCAAACAAGGGGCACCCGGTGCTGACTTAACCCAGCCGTTAAATCTCGCTATGGTCAGAAGCATCAGAGGGGTGGTGGTGTCTCCGAATATATTGGTTGTGACTGCAAACTTTCCCAGGGTGATCTTTCCAACTGTTGGAGACTTTGAATCTTCGCCAGACTTCTTAACGAAGAACTGACACTCACCAGTCTGAGGCCATGCATTGATGGCAATACCAAGGTAAGCCCACACAGCACTCGGGGAGACAGTGTTGACGACGTGTTTGTTATTGACATTAGAGTTGGCGATGACGTGCTTCAGGTTCAGAGTAGCGGCAATAGCCACGACGGTCGTTGGTGAGAGCGTGTAAAAATTGCCGCTCTTGGTGGTTCGGTTGGTGTTGGAGAATTCTTTCAGAGGACTTGCGATTGGCTCCTCAGAATTATCAGTCTGTTATTCCTTGCAAGGACTAGATATGTTCACTTACCTGGCTCTCCCAAATAGCATAGTCAGTTGTCTCGATGACTTTGGTGTTCTCGATAGTCTTTATGCAAGCCTTGAAGCATTCCATGTGATTGTCGGGATCACGGCCGGCGAGTCGAAAGACCTCACGAGTCACTTGCTCGTGAATTCGCTGCGCTGTCCGCGCACTTAGTGGCGGTTGGGCGGTTCCGGGCATGGCTGTATCGTCAAAGGCGGACCAGATGGAGGAAGATATGAAGGAGAATAGCCTGAAGATATCTCTGATGATGATCCAAGAAGGCCAAGAATATTGAGAGGTAAAGAAGAGGGTTGAAGAGATGAAGGACGGGATGATGTTATGAAAAATCGAGGCGGTGCCGCATGAAGAGAAGATGAATGGTGGGCACGTAGGAAGGATGATGAAATGGCCAGCTACCTCAAGACGCCAAAGGCTTCTCGTTATAAGATAGAAAGCAACCTATGAGCAAGGATGTGCTGGATTTCCTCTTCTTCTTCTTCTTCTTCTTCTTCTTCTTCTTCTTCTTCTTCTTCTTCTTCTTCTGCTGTGGTGAAATGATATGCAGGAGGGGAAGAAAGTATTGGATGAGAGAGTGTGAAAGTAGGAGAAAGGTGACGCTAGTAATCAAGTATTCAGGTCTCATGCCCACCGCTAATGCATACAGCCAACACTACCTGGTCACTCATGGCTTCTGGATAACCTCATCGCCGTGGGCAAAATCATGATGAAGTATCCGGAAGACGTCCACGGTCAACTGATGCCAGATTTTCTCGCTCGAGACTACCCTGAAATCGCGGAGCTGGGCATTTGTTACACCAAATGGTAAGTTGCCATTCAAGTTGAGCATTGGCTGTCACCATAATCAACGCTTCTATGCTTCGTCTTCCTAACACTTGGTAGATAGTCTATCAATAATTCATCACATCTTGGGAGCCACAGTTAAATATCCTTCAACAACAGCAGTAATCAGCCGATTGGCAATAGCCTGAGGAGGAGGCAATCGCAAATCACCCTCTTTGTATTCCTCTGGAGCAGGCTCTCCAAGGCTGCTCGTTCCATTCTTAAGAGCCTGGCGGGCTTCATCAATGGAGAACCACTTAGCCACCTCCAACTCCTTGTCGTTCAGAGAGATCTTCTCGCCATCACCAGGCAGAGCCTGAGCTATGGCTCCAATCATCAAGCTGGAAGGATAAGGCCACGGCTGACTCGAGTGAATAACAACGCGTCCAACACGAACACCACTCTCCTCCCAAACCTCTCGCCGAACCGACTCCTCGATAGACTCTCCAGGCTCAAGGAAGCCAGCAAGCGTGCTGTACCAGTGAGGGGGCCAACGCTTCTGACGGCCGAGGAGAATCTTCGTTCCATCTGCGGAAACAACAGCGGCAATCATCGTGGGATCCGTTCTAGGGAAACAGATGTTTGAGACGCCGTGACGGGTGGGGCAGTCACCTCGAAGCTCACTAGAAGCTCCGCCTTTCTTATCGGCGGGAGGGCAGACGCGCTTATAACCAGCGTGAACTGAGAGATTGGGTAGCCCGCAGCCGGCACAAAAGGGACTTCGTGTGTTCCAGTCAATGATAGATCTAGCCTGCGCATAAAGAGCGGCTGCAAAAGTTAGTTGAAGATCGAATCGGTTTCAGGCACAACTTACCAGCCTCAGGTGACTGGTTCATGGCTCGAGGGTTCTTATCCAGAGACAGTCCTTTCTTCTCCTGTTCCTCTAAGAACTGGGTAGCTTTCTCAGCGTGGTTTCCCTTGGGAGTAATGTCAATGGCAAAATAGGGGTGGCCCTTAATGTCTCCATGATCGGAAGAGGAGATGGAATCCTTCTCATTACCCTCCTCTAGCATACCAATGAAGACAACCAGGGGTCTGGTCTCAGCAGAGTTGAAGCTCTGGATAGCTTCATCCTCAGTGAGAGTGAAATGGTCCGGTCCGATCAGAGGCTCGACATCCTTAAAAGTCAGATAAGCCGGAGTCTTCTTGTCAACAACCAGAGGGTTCAAGTCATGGAGTGCCAAATATCTAGCTGTAGGGCTGTTATAGGCTTGTCGAAGAAAGCCAGTATCGGCACGCAGAAAAGAGAATCTGTTGATACGACCACCAGCGTAGTAGTTGACAACCTCTTTTCCAAAACGGCGAGTCAACATTGAGTCGTCGGTTTGAAGAGCTGCAATCTCGGGCAGCCCTGGACCTGAAATGTTTGTTGACATTGAGTGTTGTTGTTTCAAAGGTGCTGGGATTTGTATTTGTAATGCTCTTGATATGAGGTTGGAGATAGTGGGGTCAGAAATAGTCGACACTCGATGCTAGATTGAGGGCCTAGATTTTCTTCTGCTGGATTTATAATCAGAATATGAGACAACTCCTTTCCAGTGTTGATGTTGAGGTTTGGTTATCAGGCACAAAGAGGAGACTTTCTATGATCAACGCGAGGCAATGAGTGAGCAGTACTAATCGGCTTCAAGTCCGAGGTCTCCGTTCTGTTTCCTGTTCATTCTGGGGCTAGCGGTGAGAAACTCGCGGGCGATTTGCACAATATTGCGGCGAATGCGGCCATGTACCCAGCGGGATGGAGTTCTGATGAGTCAGGGCTTGTCATGATTGGCCTGCAGAGAGAGGATCTCATTGAGATTCATTGGGTCCATGGATATCATATTTTTTTGGTGTTTCATCACTGCGATCATGACCTCATTTGTACATTATCAGATAGACGAAGCAATATCTGCGATCCACGATCTTGCATTCAGAACAGCCCCTGACTATATTGAACCACTTCAATTGGTTATATTTACATGGCGTTCTCATAGTTCAGCTGGCATTGGCTGTTCACGAATCCGAACTTGATCTACAGCTTAACTTCCTCGCTGTGCCGAGGTCGGACCCCGGGAGTATCCTAGCATAAGCCAAGCTCAGCTCAGGGCATTCTAGCGCATCTCCCCCGCAATCCATTCCTAATCTTGCTTTGATACAGTGACGTCTTGTTCTGTGGGGGGGGGGGGGGGCACGGGACCATGTCTGGCTTCGCAATCATTGACCAAAAAAAGTCTGTCAATCTCATTCTTCATTCTTCATGCCACGACCCTTTTGTCTCTCCCTGTGACTTTTTGCCTCGCGACGCCTAGACTATCACCATCAGCGATTACCCCCTAACGAATCGATTTTTCTTCATTTTAACGAATGCGATAATATCACGATTCGATTTATATTGATCACCCAAACGGTATCGCTACGAGCTGGGGTCAGCGCTGCACTCTGCCACCTTTCGCCCAGGGTTCAACCTCCATCATGACTCCGCCAACTGCGAATCTGAACCTTGACGTTGAGGCGATCTCGGGCATTTGCGGGTATGTCTCTAATTCTGACATTCTTTAAAGACGTCACATACTAAATTCTCCAAAGTTCTATTTCTATTGCCTGCTGGGGTATGTCGCTATGACTGGTCTCAGCCTCGGAACAACACTAATCGCAAATAAATAGTTGTCGTGTTCTCTCCTCAAATCATTCAAAATTTCCAGCGCAGCAGTGCTGATGCCCTCTCGATCCAATTCATCATTGTCTGGCTCCTTGGCGATGTTTTCAACATTCTGGGTGCCGTCCTTCAGGGCGTTCTACCGACCATGGTACGCTTCACGCTCAGCATTTATCAACCCGTTTTGAGGACCGAAAACTAAGACAATTGCTTCTATAGATCATCCTCGCCATCTATTACACGATCGCTGATATCGTCCTCCTGGGCCAGTGCTTCTACTATCGTGGTTTTACATGGCGCGATGCCCCGACCCCTGCTGCGAAGCCGAACACCCCGGCCCCTGGTGAACCCAACGAGCGCACTGGTCTGATCGCTCACGATCGTCATGAGGAGCGCCGCGGCTCAGACTGGTCTGGCCTGTCACCGGCTGTTCCTCACATCGCCGAAGACGCTACTCCTCAAACCCCTACTATCCTTCAGACTGTGGTCTGGAACACCATCGTCGTCTTGATGGTCATCGCAGCTGGTGTCGTTGGCTGGTTCTTGGGTCAGAAGGCTTCTACTGGCGACAAGCATGGCGACAATAATGCTGGAGGCGAGGATAGCCTTCACTTCAGTCTTTCGGGTCAGATCTTTGGATATCTCTGCACCGTCGCATACATCGCTTCTCGTCTCCCTCAGCTCATCCTGAACTGGAGGCGCAAGACGACCGACGGACTGAGCATGCTCTTCTTCCTTTTTGCATGTCTCGGAAACATCACTTATGTCTTGTCCATCTTCGCCTACGAACCTAAGTGCAAGCACGATGAATGCCGCCCTGGTGAGGCCCGTCATATTTACGGCAAATACATCCTCGTCAACCTGAGCTGGCTCGCTGGCAGTCTCGTTACTCTGTTCCTCGACTTGGGTGTCTTTGCTCAGTACTTCATGTACAGCAAGCCAGAGAGCACTGCTACGCCCACTCGTCGACGAATCAACGACAACGTCACCGAGGAAGATGAGTACGATGACGATGAGAGTCTCAACGAGGACAACTGGGACCAGCGTCCTCTACTCCAGAGAGGCGACTCTGTCTACCACCCATGATCTAAATTCTATCTTTTGAAAGGCTCGCGCCTGATATGACAGTTTTTTGTTTTGCTTTTTATTTTCATTTGTTCTCATATCTCCCCTGACTGGTTGGGGCACATATAGGATCGAACAATGGCAGGCGTTTACTGTTGGATGAGAAGAGAGAGAAAAAAAAGGAAAAGGAAAAGGAAAAGGAAAAGGAATCAAAAATAAAAACTAGCATCAGGATTGGGTTGCTATCAGGATGGAGTTGGGAACATGCGAAGTTTATTCAGATTTTAGATCGACTCACCTCTCAGGGGTTAAGTTTGCTCATAACATGAAGATATAAGTCTACTTTGCATTCATAAAGTCGCCAGTATCTCAACACAAAACGAACTCCTTTTCCTAATGGAGTTTGAGGGCGAGGGGAAATATCGGCAAGTAGCGATGAAAAGTCAAAAAACATTATTATCATCGAACTTAGAGACTGCTCCGCGTTCCTTTATCGTTCCTTCTAATTTGTCTACATAAGCCGTATAGATTTTTAACTTTCAGTATTTGTAGATCAACCCAACATCCTCTACCAAGATATCATTCTCACAAAATGGTTCAATGACAGTTCAATGGCACATGAGCAACATCGGATATCCGCACCACCCGTTACACGAGATTAATATGGTCTACTTACTTCTCTTGGCGACTCTGCCTCTTCATTGCCGCTTCGGTGATAGTATTCTCACAAATCATATTGGGTTCTCACCATTAGTAGGTCCTCAAGGAACACATAGTCTATCATTTTATTGCTCATAAGTTCCACAGATCAGTGTTAACAGCAAGCTGCTACTCCTTTGAACTGTTTTTTTTTTTGGGTGACCAATATCGTTGAGGTCCCGGACTACCCTGCAGACTCGTGCTGGGTTTCCGTGGCATTCGCTTTCATGTGCAACCTCAACATCGATCATACTCCTGCGGTTTCAGCGACGTGTAGTTATGTATTCCGAATGATGAGGAACAAAAGAGTTGAGACGTTTTGGTGATTTGGTTCCTTGCGCACAAGAGGGTCTCTGCGAGCAAGCAAGGGGAGACAAGAAAACTTAGGACCTCTTGTTTAAGTGATATAAATACCCAGGTAAATTTAGTATCAAGAGAGAAGTAAATTTAGTATAGATTTAGGAAATCTTTATAAACTTATTTTTAGTACCTAAGTTTAGGGTAAGATATTTCCTTGCTCCTTGAGGGCAGGATGCTGTCAATTGTACAGGAGGAGTCTCAGTCCTGCTGTTCGACAGCATTATTATTGGCATTACGTAGTTTTGCATCCGTAGATATGCAGTGGATTGCTTGACCTTCCCGGTTGACCATTGAAAAGGGATCTCATGTGAGAAGCCGAGATTTGCTTTGGCGTTTACTGGGTATATCGGTGATACTAAACCCAAGAGTTGATAGAGAACTCTAAAGCCCACGATACAGCCAAACAAAAGGTTTTCGACCCGCCAAAAGAGTCCATTTGAAGCTCCACCCTCTGAAATTTTATGTAACCCCTCGGACAAAAATCCTTGCAGTGCCAGCAGTGGCACGCACCGATACTTCGGCCACGTTCGGGTTAGCGTGATCACTCAAGAAAAGTTGGCAGTATAAAAAGCCAATCCTCTCCCATTCTTTCAATTCTTTTTCCTTTTCTCTTCACATCAGTTCGGTAGAACTTCACCGTCATGTGAATTTTTACTTTATGGCGGCTCCGCGAAAGCGGCTTGCTGAGAGTCAGATTTGTCGATATCTGGTTTTCCGTTCCCGGCCTCCTATAGCAACGTGATCGCTCTTCCTAATCAGCCATGAACGTCATCAGAGGTTCTTGACTGTGGGGTGATCTCGACATGCCATCGAATTCCTAAATCTTTAATATCGTAAGCTCGTAGACTGCGCGTGCGCGTGCGGACTGCCTACTCGTTGAGCTAGCCTCAGAATGAAGCCGTACCGCTCGTGCATCTCCTGTGCGGAAAATTTCAGTGCCTGCTGAGAGAAACACCGTAATCGCCGTTCTCCGCTAGTGATCATGACTGCAGAATCTGTTGTCTCGAGAAACTCAGAAAGCGGCTGGACAACCAAAAGTTTGCTGCAAACTTTTCAGTGGCTACGAGCAGGCAAATTTGCAGTGCAATTCAACGCACCGCACGATTTCTCATGATACAGGCTAGACTGCATATTTAAAGAGTCATGACATGCAAACTCTGAGCACAGCGTTGCTATTTGCTCGTACCAAATTTGCGTCAACCAGATTTTCGAGTATAGCAAGTCGTTGTATTGTCTCAGATTATGTTGCAGTGCGTCACGACGGCGCACAGGTTTATAAACAGATGTCTACAGTAACACCGATAGAGAATACCTCATCAATAAACATCACTAAACATTTTACCTCGCTGTAATGTCTCCCCGTCGTCAGTAACCTCCGGGTTTCAAGGCCGTGATAGCACGTGACAGAGAGAATCTGGAGGAATCTCGATGGGCGAACGGGCAGAAGTGGAGCCAAAAAAAATCTAAACCGGAGGAAGCCTTCAGATTTGCCCGAGATTCGGACAAGACTCTCATTGACGTGCGACTTTTGTCAAGGCCGATTAATCCACCCGAATCTACATCTCGCCCACCCTCTCCTCGTCTCCTCGCCCGTCATCGCCCATAATGTCTTCTCTCTGGAACGCTTTCACCAGCGGCAATAAGCCCGCCCACCAGCAGCAACAGTCGCAGTCTCAGTCGCACCAACAACCCACGACACAAGAACCCGCGCATTACGCCTACGACCCCACGGAAGGTCAGGGCGTCGAGTCTTTTCTTCAGAGCTCTGCCTTTGCCGACCCCTCGCAATTACATCCCCTCGCCGGCCTCAACAGAGATACACTTGAATATATTTCCCTCGAGGATTCAGCCCTGTCCGAGTTGCCTGGTGGCCAATCAGTCCTGCCCTCGCGAGGCTTCACAGACGACTTGTGCTACGGTACTGGAATCACATACCTTGCTGGTCTGGGAATTGGAGGTGCTTGGGGTCTGCAGGAGGGTCTCAGAAGGTCGGCCGGTCAGCCTCCCAAGCTTCGATTGAACGCTGTTCTCAACTCGGTTACTCGACGAGGACCTTTCCTGGGTAACTCGCTGGGTGTCGTCGCTATTATCTACAACTGCATCAACTCATTGATTGGATCTGTCCGCGGAAAGCATGATGCCGGAAACACTGTCCTCGCTGGTGCGCTGAGTGGTATGCTCTTCAAGAGCACCCGTGGACTTCGACCCATGGCCATCTCTGGTGGTATTGTGGCTTCCGTCGCTGGTGCTTGGGCTGTAAGTGCTACTCCATGTTTCATACTCTGTTCAGCTGCTAATTGCTTTCAAGATTGTGCGACGATCTTTCTTCCCTATCCCAGAGCCCGCTCCTGCGGTCTCTGACGAGCTTACTCTGTAATACCATTATGATACACCTATTCACCGTTGTCGTCAATTGATCGACTCGTTATAATCGTGCCTTAGTGGGCACGCGGCACCGACGAAAAAATGAACGAAGAGAGGCGAGCTGGAGGATGAAGTACGGGAAGAGAAGGGATTCCCCGTTGTATATGATATGGGCGAGACTAGGAGTTTGGTAGCATATGGATTGTAACGGACATCTCCCCTCCCATGGGCAAGTGTACATTACATGAGGTTCGGTCAGCGAGCATTAGACGATTGTGATAGGGGCTGGGCGTCTGGTCATTAATGATTAAAATGTTTGAATAGTACTGTAAGTTAAGTTCAGTTAGCCAATGGATGTTCATGGCAGCCTATGCTTTGATCCATGGAATCAGTGCCCCCCTGACAGTGTTAGCACTGGCCGAGATCGGTTGCTTAAGAGTCTACACAAGGAAGAGGCACCTACCACTTCACCATTTGTTTACCACAAACACACGTTCACAGCAAAAGATTCTACCGCATCCCCAACTTTCCATCTTCATCCGCATCACATAAGCTGAGATGGCTTGACCTTTCCCACGTCACACGCCACTCAACATGGAATCACACGATTTTGGCAACGGCCAAGGGGCATTCCAGATCTATCTAGATGCTGTCGAAGAGCATACTCGCGACGATCGTCCATCTCCAGCGCTGACCGACGACCCCTTCACTGCTACTGACAATCCCCAGGACGGCACAAATGCGGCTTCATCAAGCAAGGCACCCAAGCAGCCCCGGAAAGCACGAACCTCCAAACAAGGCATCGCGGATGCGAGCCTGAGGGAGTTCAAAGAGACCATGATACAGTACCGCCTTGATCACTGGAGAGCAAGGGCTCAGATCGTCCATGTCAAAGGTCAAATTAATCTGACAGCTTTCTGGAGCCCACCATGGGCTGGCTTCGAGGTTGCGGACAGAGGGATGAACATGTTTGATGGTTTCGACCGAATGTGGTTTGTACCCTTCGACATAATGACACCTCTACCTGCAGAAAAGCAGGAGATAGCAGATAACCTCCAGAGACGACGCCTTGAACTGGAAGCTGCGTACCTCACCAAGGTCGAGAGAGACAAGAGCTTTCTAACAAAACTGCAGCACTTAATTGAAGAAGAGGTTAAAGAGACATGCCAGAAGCTGTGGGAGCCCAACGCTTACGACCCAGGCCGGGAGCCAGCAAGATGGGATGACGTGCGAGCACGCTTTCAACTCACTCATTTGGTCACTATGATAGCCCAAACTCGCCTGGCTGTTGGCAAAGAACAACTACCAGGTTACTACCAGGTCAAAGTCCTCGACTTAAGGGTCGACGGTAAGATTACTTACCAGTGTGTCAATCTACCCAGCGATGTCAGCATGAAGGGAATGCTTTCGCGAATGAAAACCAAGTTTCCTCCTGACAGTGAACAGAGTCAACATACTATCAACGTCTTCAAACATAAACTCGAGGCTGGTTGGAATCACGGAGATGAAGCACAGCGAAAGAAAGCCCAAGGCTTACTTCGCCAGCTGCATGACTTGGTGCTGGTAGAGAAACCTGAAAGTGAGAGATATTCATGGGTTTTCAAATTGAGAAGCAACTCCCATTTCTATATTCCCGCCGGCAAGTTACCAGACCGTCTTCATACGTGGACACAGTTGAAGGAAACAACCTACCAAGAGCTACTCCAAGGAGTGCGAGCAAAGAAACACCCGGTTTTTATTCGAGTGAGTATCATTAGCGCCCTTTATTGACCATTGCTAACATTGTGTGGAATAGCCCTGGAAGATTCGACTTCGCCGGTGGTGGCCTGAAGTAGATGATCTTGTGAGCCAAGCTGAAGTTGTCTTTGGCGGGGCCGGACTGTCATCTCTGCAGCTTGATATTGTAGATGAACTCCTCGCCAGCCGAACCCAGGAAGAAGTACAGCGAGCAGCGAAAACCAAACAAGCGCTAGATGAGGCGAAGCTTGCGATTATGGAGAACGATTGTCCGAGTAGGAACAACAATGATGACGAGTTTGGCCCTTTTTGACAACGATTCATGGGATGAAAAGGGATGGATCTTGCTTGCTTATGGATGAGTTGCTATCGTGACGATGAATTGTTTACAAATGAAGTGAGAGGATGAAATAGCGCAGTGGACGTGTGATTTTATGTACACATGTGCATTCAGTATAAGCAAACCCTTTGATTAGTTTAGCAAGTCCACACAAGTGAACAAATAAGTCTATTGTAAGAGAATACGCGCCTTGTCTCCTTAGCCACTCGTTCTTTATAAATCCTGTTGTACCTGGCTCTTCTCTTGCAGTACAGGCGCCCGCCCACGAGCCAACCCCACCCCTTCCTATCTACTGGGATCTTTTCTGATACGATACGTACCCCCAAACTCCGACGCAACCGGGCCACACTATTGCTCGAAAGCCCCAGCCTCTCATCACAGCTTTCTACGCCAGCGACTCCTAATAAATCTCCACTCCCAATATATTCATCCATGGACATGGACCAAATGCGAAGACCCTTATGACAATTTGCATAGAGCCCCTAAGCAGTCTGTCTGGGTCCATGATGGGCAGAACTGGGAGCTTCAGAAAGTGGTGAGCAGACTTATTTCCTTGCCTTTCATCAATTTCGTCAATTCCATTATCGTGGTCCTTTACCCTATTAAACACCCCTCAATGTTGCGGGCCACCTGGCCCCGAGCCTGCGTCTGGACTGCCAGTGACAACCAACTGGAGGGCAAAGTCACCACAAAACATGCCATTGAAGGATATCGAAACATAAACAAAACCAAACTCAACACGCTGGGTGTTTTGTTTGTGCTGTATTGTCGCCTTGAGCGCTGTTTGTGCCCTGTACGCATGAGAGGTATATCTTCTCGAAGTGACTCTACTATCTGAGAGCTTCTTCTTTCCTTCTTTCCCTTCTTCGGAGAAGGTATCGCGAGATCCTGAGGCTTCTGATTCACGACCCCTGAAAGTGGATTTATTTTCCGATCTCAATTGTCCGAGTTAGGAAGCAAAGAAGCGATAATGGCCTCGGCAGGTGCCGGCGCCTTCAAGTCTCCAAAAATCCCTCGACGACCAAAGACCCCCGAGACTCGTCAAGTGCACTTTGGCTCTCAGACTAAGCCTGATACTTCTGCTTCTGCATCTACATCTGCATCTGCCGCCTTCAACGAGGGCATCACGGGCTACACCACTGCTAATTCCCCCAGCGGCGGCTTCAGTGCTGGTATCAACGGTGTTACAGCTCCTAGCACTGCTCGAGCTACGACAACCACTGCTGCTACCCGAGCAACCACTTCTGCTCCGGAGGAGAAGGGCAGCAATCAACCTACGAACTTCCCTGCGCTTGGCTTAGGCCCTAACGCACAGCCTCAGTGGCATATCAGTGCCGACCCGACTCAGAGCCTCGCGCAACAAGTGCCAACTGGTTTCGTCTCGCCTACCCCTCAGCAGCACCAATTTCTCTCCCCTCAATTTCATCCTGCTCCCTTCATCAACGCAGGGCAAAACCAACTCACCCCATCTCCAATCACCTACATCGGAATCGGACCTCAGTCTCCCGCTGTCAACACCGCAAACATGGGTGACTATCAGAACACTGCGCCTCCTGTTCATGGCATGAACTTTCAGCCGCCTGTTCCTGACACTACCTTTGGTCCTATGCAGCACGTTTATGTGCCTCGCTTTGACAATGGTCTCGCTGGTGTCCCAGTCGGGGGCTATGCCGGGTGTTCAAGTTTGTGCACCCTCTTTTTCTTACGTTGCCCCTACTGCCCCTCTCTTGTCTCCTGTCCCAATGACGACTCCCGCATGCACTACAGTTGTAGTGCCGAAGACATTCTATTTGAATGGCTATACGTATTATGCAAGTTCACTTTGCTGATTTATCATTGCGTTTTGGCTTCGACGTGGAGTCGGCCTGAATCAAGTGGTTCAGTGCACCTCCGCGACTTCAGTGACTCGGCGGCGGTCTACCCTTTTCTTTCACTCGTTCCTCAAAATCTCACCACAACTATTAGCAAATGCTGACAAGTTCTATAGCAGCCCGCCGTCGGTGGTATGGCTCCCCAGCCTACCGTTCAAGGCAGCTACGTTGTCCAGCAGCAGCCCTACTACTACCAGCAGCCGAACATGGGCCAACAGCCAGTCCTCATTGCTAGCCACCAGCCTCAGCAGTTCATGCCGCAGGTCCAGCAAGTCGCAGGCGTCCCCTCGGTCGGTGTTGCTGGTGGAGCTGCTGTGCCCGGCACGGTCCCCGTCTTTGCAGGTAATGTCCCTGGTGGTCAACATGTCCCTGATGTCACTGGTGTTGGTCGTACCGCTGGCGAGGAGCAGCTCCGTCAGATTCAGTTTGCGCATGCGAACAAGATGTACGAGCCTCAGGACTTCAAGCCAGCTGACGATGACCCCTCCCGTTTCTACTATGTTCGTGAAGTTGACGGGAACTGGACTCAGCGCAACCGATTTACCATTGATCACATGGGTGACTCCCGCTGGTATGTGACCGATGAGGGTTGGTTTTACGCCGTCCGACTACCCAACTAAGCGACGCCGCCAGTAAGCTAAACTCCCTTTGCCTCATCTCCCGGTCATGGGCTGATAATCTATAGACATACCACGAAACACACAAGAATGATTCATTAGGAAATTGTTTAACGCAAGCTGTAATATATCTCCCCACATTGAGTCGAAGTTGTACGAATAATTATGCAGTTGGCTCCGCCCCCGATCGAGAATTTGAGTTGACCTGTCACCATGTCTTCCATGTAAGTAGTATCGAGACAATATGGCAACACAAGCTGACTTTTGAAAGGCATGATATCGCTTCTCGTTCTTTGTTCGACTTTTCGACTTATAATGAGCCCATGCTCAGTTATGCGATTGAGACTGTATCGATGAATAAGACGTCTCACGGATAAGGACATGGGCCGTTTTGAGATTGCGCAAGGAAACACTACCTACCGAATGCAGACAGGAAATTGCTTCGTATCATTCCTCTGAAGATATTCACTGCTACGGTTAATTGAAATTGTATAAAATGGTCTCGTTGTGATTGATCTGCGTGAAAGAAAGAAGATAGCATCACATGTAGTTGATTTAATGTGGTGCAAGTTACTAATGCAAGTCATGGATGCATGTGGGGTAACTTATACTGTTCTGACAGTTTCGTACATCCTCGGTAATTGCATCATCGGTCCAAGGTTTATCAGATCATTCGTGTTAACTAGGTACATCCATTGATACGCTCATTTCATTTAAGATCTGAGAAGCCACTATCAAATCTCAAAAGATAAGCCCTTTTAAGATCATCCGAGCTTATTGCCTCACCTTGTTAGGTCTATACCCCGCCAAGAGGTAAGAAAGAGCTATCTTGATTATGATCCATGAGAATACTTTTGTGATCTTAGCATGAGCTTTGAAGACTTTCTGACGAGTTCCTAGAGTCTGAAGTTTTCTTAGTACCAATAGACCTGCGCAGCCTTTAAGATACACCATCATGCTTCTCATCGGTCTTACGGGTTCAATTGCCACAGGCAAGACGACAGTGTCGTCAATGCTCTCATCACAACCCTACAACCTCCCGATCATAGATGCAGACATTCTAGCGCGCAAGGTTGTGGAGCCGGGAACTCGTGGGTATGAAGCGATTGTGAAGCATTTTGGGCCTACGACACCCGAACTTCTGGTGCAACCATCAGAGAAGATGCCAGAGGATGGACCAGACGGCAAAGGCAGACCACTCAACAGACCGGCATTGGGGAGACGAGTGTTTGGCGATTCAGAGGAGCGAAAGAAGGACAGAGCAGTTCTCAACCGAATCGTTCATCCGGCCGTCCGATGGGAGATGTTCAAGTCCGTTGTTGGGTGTTACTTCAGAGGTCATTGGGCTGTGGTTCTGGATATCCCACTCCTTTTCGAAAGTGGCCTCGATCGATTCTGCGGCGTCACAGCTGTAGTCGCAGTCCACGACCCGGCAGTCCAGATGCAGCGTCTGCGTGCGCGTGATCCTCACCTCAGCGCAGAGGATGCTGAGAACAGAGTGCGCAGCCAAACAGATGTACGAGAAAAAGCCCGGCGATGTGAAGAACGAGGAGAAGGCAAAGGGATTGTGCTCTGGAACGATGGGTCACGAGAAGAGTTGAAGGGGCAGCTGGATAAGGCTATCAAGGATCTGAGAAAGGCAAGTCCCGATTGGTGGTCATGGTTATTGCTTGGATGCCCTCCTCTGGCAGTTGCTGTCGCGACCTGGAGGTTCTGGCAGAATCTTATTATTAATGAGAGATGGGAGGAGATGAAGCTGAATGCGAGGCTGTGATGGTGAGTTATAGGGGGAGTTTGATTGCTTTTAGTGGTTGGAGGGTGGATAATACAGGTAAATATATACACAAGAAGGAAGGAGCCCCAACTCAAGCTCGTTCCTGCCTCTTTTCTCAACCACGAACCAACCCTTTTCATCTCAGCGCAGTTCATTTCTATTTTATTACATCTTTCCACCAAAACAAAACATAGTCCCTACATGCCCTCTTTGCATTTCTTTTTCTGATCTGTAGATTGCCAAACACTAGGGCCGTTACCACTTTCTCGCCTCGCCTTGACAGCTGCGCGCAGTTGACAACAACAAACCTTCGACTATCGCCCATACCGCCAGGGTGACCTCTTGCATCCAACCTTAAAGCAAACACATAAGCATCCCTTTCTTGACCCTTTGACCTTTCTGAAGACAAACTATCTTGACAATTTCTTTGGTACAGCAACCTTCTTTGGTGCGATGCCAAATCGCAAGATCAAACGCCCCTCGCATTTTTGCGAATGGGTAGTTGGAACAACAATCGAATCTGTTATCGGCGCTATCCCCCAGAACAAACCCCTTAAGAAACGAGACGTCGTACGTGTTCAGGTCACCACCGATGATGAGTCCGAAGAGGACACCGTCAAGATCACCTACCCGCGCACTGGACGCACCTATACACCTCCGCCTGCCAACGAAGCAAAGGCCGAGGCCAAGAAGGTCCGGTTTAACTTTGGCCAAAATGGCCCCATCAAATCTGCTATGAAGCACACCACTACCACAACTCCCATGGACTCCTCAGATGAGGCATCCGACTCCGGCCCAGAAACCGAGTCAGACTCGAGTCAGTCGGCCTACATATCAAGCTCTGATGCCACCGATTCTGATATTGAATACTCAATTGAGTGCGTGAAGCACAAAAGGCAGAAAAAGAAGAAGCACAGACAGACACAGACCGAAGAAGACATCGAGAGTGACTGGGACTCTGATCCAGAACCAACTTGTGACTGCCTGAGATGCCAGAAGGGCCGACAGATATTAAAAAGAGTAGGCCGGAAAAGGAGCAAGGAAATCACTCCACCAAGCCCCGAAACTTCTGAATCGGACGAAGAAGAATCCCCCAATACTAAACGACAGTCTGGTAAGAATAAGAGGAGGTGCCGAAAGAAAGCAAAACCAACAGAGCCTGACCCCAATACTTCTAACTCAGATTCAGAGTCCGAGATCCCAGCACCCAAGAAACGGAACCAAACCAAAAATCAAGGCAAGCAGAGAGGTGGAAAGAAAAAGCAAGCCGCGCCCCAGCCTCCTATGACCAAGAAGCAACGAAAAGCAATGAACAAAAAGGCTAAGCAGCAACAAGAGCAAGAGATTGAAGGTGAAACCTGTGACTCACCCAAGGAAGCAGAGGAGGAAACTGAACCAGAAGAGGAGCCCGAGAAACAGAACAAAGGCAAGCAGAAGAATAATAAGAAGCAGGATGAAAAACAAGCAAAACAGAAGAAACACGAACCAGAGAAAGCAACCCATAAAGACCCAGAGGCTGTCGAACAAACACCAACTGATGAAGCCCCCGAAGCTTCCAAAGACAAAGATCAAGGCAAGTTCAGAACTATGAAAGGAAAAGCAAAGGCACAGCCTAAACAAAAGGATGGAGTCAAGAAGGGCAATTATCCCGAAGGACTACCAGTTCCTCATATGCGTCGACCACAGCTTATCGAGCCCATCAGAGCTCAGGTCGTTCAGACAGAACGCGTGATCGAAACTCCACAAGACCCAGCACCTAACGCTTACTACGATGCAGAACACAATATCATGAGAGTCTACCAGGGTCCCGCCTACGGTAATCACCAAAACAATGCATTGTACCCAGAACGTGACGCCTTCACTTGCCCTCTGCCAATGGGTCAGCCTCATCCGATGCAGAACCCCTTCTACTATAACTTCAACAATACGCAGCAGTATCCCAACTATCCACAGATGCCGCCATTCCACCAAGGCTATGCAGGGATACCGCCACCAGAAGCATACTCACATGTTCCTATCACTCAAGGAATGGCCCCTCCTCCATGGTATGCCATGGGCCCTCCTCCGGGAGTCCCCCCCACTGGCTACTATGGACACAGGAGCCCTGAAACTAACAAAAACACCCCGGCTTCCAAAACGGAGAAGGACAAGGCCAGCCAGAACAATGTTGGACCTCCGGGAAGTCTTACTGTGAGTCATTATTAAAGAAACACACGGGCCGGACTGGATTTAACTCATCGACTCAGGGCCAGGACAATCCATACTATAAGAGAAAGTCACAAAACTACCCCTGTGGAAAGTGGCTTCTTCTTTTCTAACGACACCAGCTCAGCCTCCAGGTTCCGATAAGGCTGGGTCGAACGGGTCGAACGGCTGGAACAATGGATCAGGTGACAACAATGGCCCGAACGGTCAAGACGGTTGGGGCGCACCGACCCAGGACAACAACCAGAACGGTGATGGTTGGAATACGAGCAACAACCAGGCAGTTGACGATTGGAATAAGGCCACTCAGGATAGTAAGCCGGAGGAATGGGTAGTGTCACCACCAAGTGGCGAGCAAGATCAGAACCAAAACGGTTGGGGAGCTGGCTCGAACCATTCGAACAAGAGCAACGAGACTGTGAAAAGGAACGGAGATCATTGGGGTGACGACACGTTCCCAGGCGCCCGCGGCGACTGGAGCGAACAACCGACTATAAGCAGTGTTGGGCAAGGAGCTGACAACAACGTGGGCATCTGGGCTCCCACGGATGTGAATGGGAACGGGAACGGAAACCAAAAACCTCCTTCAGCGGAAGGAGAAGGTCGCGACAACATCATGCCTGGGACATGGGTTGACACCCCCGGCGTTACTATGCCAACTTGGGGAGATCCTACTGCAGCACGGGACACGAACGGCGAAGCCTCGAACTGGTAATAGAAATTGGAAACTTGCTACATGCGGTTATGAGAAAGATGTCTAGTTTAGCTAAGGGGGTATGGTATCCGCAAAATCACTGTACTACAAGATGCTATGACTAGATGCCTCCCAACCGAATCAATCAATCAATATTCAACCCGTGTAAATGAACACCTTCTGTGACTTTTGTCTTGTAACATTTGATGCGTTATAATGCCATGATGCAAACCAAACCGCCCTAGCTATCGTCGAGTCGTAATCGTCCTATTCGTGTCAGAAGTGGAATAACATCAACTCCGCGAACCGTCTTGTGCTTCGTACAACAACTGCACAGCAAAGCAGAAAAGCAAGAGCACGAATTGCAGAACCAAGCCGAGCGAGAGATAGTAGGGCAAGCATTGTCAATCAGAGGATTGTGCAGCCGTGGATGGACCTGAGCGGCCATGAATCAGCTTTGTCCTGGAATGGGAGACGTCGTTTTAGCCTGGGGGACGGACATGACGACGAGCATAAGCTCATTGAGGGGCAATGAATATCATAAAGGAGCTTGACAGGGCATGGGATGCATAAAAAATTGCGAAGTTATAGATTTCACTTACCATCTGGATGTCTCCCATTCCACAATCCACGTGCAGCATATCTTGAGTCGCTCGCGTACGCTGGATGTGCCCAGGAGTCGATATTTCTCAATGTCTTTGACCGGCAACATACTGGCAAACCACCATGGAAAGATGGCAGGGTCTTCTGGACAGTCGCCGTATATAGTCAACATGCGTTCTGTCAACCAGGGGACACTCTGTTGACGCATTCGAGCGACAAAAGATGAGGCGTAGTGCATAAGACTCTGTGTAGACATTGAGTCGATCTCGGTAACTGACGTTGGTATGTGTGGACTGGATGAATCAGACCGCGGTAATGGAGATGTCGGTGTTGGTTCAGTGGGTTCCTTGACAGTATCCATAGCCTGCATGGGTTGTTGTTGATCCTCAGTCTCTATCGGTGTTGCTTCAGCAGCCTCGGCAGCTTCTTCATCCTCGAGGCTAACATCGTCTATCCTTTCAGTCTTGCCGACGATGTATCCGTCAAGGTAACTGTGTTCGAGAACGCGGAAGCGTGACAGACCCACAGTCTCAATGAGACTCCGACCATCTGGGAAGAACTGGACATTGACAATGCGGAGAAGCGTGCCTAGCTCATGAAAGTTCGCATCACCAGCATGTTGGGGTCGTTTGGGTATGACCATACCGAAGGTATGGTCTCCTTCCAGTGCTCTCCGGATCATGAGTCTATACCTCGGCTCGAAAATGTGTAGGAATGTCGGCATTTGTGGGAATGACAATGTGCATACAAAGAGAGCGAGGTCATAGTCTTGCATCTGAGCTACACGCTCAGCGTCCAGAGCTTCCTTTCGAGCGTTGACTTCCTCCAGCCAGAATGTTTCGATGATGCGCTTAATAGTTTGATTGGAAGGCGATGAAGTTTGACTTAATAAGGGGCTGATAGCCAGTGGGCGACGACATATCGGGCAATACCGTGAATGGTCAAGAATGCGATGTAAACATGACCGACAGAAAGTGTGTCCGCAAGAGGTTGTAAGAGGATCGTAGAAGAGTGCGTAGCAGACCTGACAGTCCATCTCAGCGCGAGTGGCGTCTTGCGCTTTTCGAACGAGCCCTGTATCATCAGCATCAGGAGGTGGTGATGGCGTCGCCGATGTAATTTCGTCGTAGCATATATCGGCCTCATAAGACAGGTCACCCTCCTCCGCCAGGCGATAAGTGGCGATAACCTTTCCGCCGGGTATCACCTTTGTGTACGCTTCATCATCATCCCTCATGGAAGAAACACCTGCAGCAGCCCAAGGGTCAGGCCACATGACCTTCGTCGCCAGCTCGGTAGTCGAAGACTCATTCTTGAATCGTTCGATCTCTTCCCTCACGTGTTGTGCCGTCTTGTTGAGCACAACATCAACGGCGCAGTCGCCAATAGCATGTTCCTTATTGCAGTCCTCAAAAGGACATTTAAAGCCACGAAGTCGTTCTGGAGCGGCGGGATATGTTATGTTGGCGCGCATGTGTGTGCCTGGTAAACAGCGCCGGCACAGACTTTTACCGCAGGGGAGGCTGATAGGCTCATCTAGGGGCAGTGAGCAGATCTGACACTGGAAGAGCCGGACGAAATCGCGGGGGGCGACATCGCGATGGCGAGAAGTGTTGGCAGAAGACGACTGTGATTGTGTTACTTGTGTCGGCTGCCGGCCCGAGTCCGGAGGTTCGTGATCGGAATCGGTGGGCGGATCGGGGGTCCGCGACTGTCGAGGACCGGGACCGGAGGCGGAATCGGTCGCGGCAGCTTGCGACGTGCCTTCTGAGGACATGAACGTCTATAGATTGCGTGCGTATAGTACAATAAAGAAGATTGTAAAAGAAATAAGGGG